>NC_058375.1:78507651-78810681 GCF_018350175.1 Felis catus | reverse complement strand
ACAATTAACATACGTTAATTAAAAAATACTCCAAGGGCACCTGGGAGGTTCAGTCAGTTAAGCATCTGACTCTTGATTTTGGCTCACATCATGATCCCAGGGTTGTGGATTGAGACTTGTGTCGAGCTCCGCACTGAGCATGGAGGCTGCTTAAGCTTCTCTTCCTACATGTACCTCTGCCCCTCTCCCGTTTGTGCACGTGCTCTCTATCTCAAAAATATAAATGAAGAAATGAATGAATGGATGAGTGAATGAATGAATAAATAATAAAAATAAATAAATACATCATTGCTAAAAAACACTAACCATCACCTGAGCTTTTGGCAACTCATAATCTTATCAGGGTGGTCGTTGCTGAAGGTTGGGATGGCTGTGGCAATTTCTTAAAATAACACAGCAATGAAGTTTACTACACCAACGGATTTTTCCTTTCACAATTTCTCTGTAGCATGTGATGCTGTTTGCTAGCATTTTACCCACAGTAGAACTTCTTTCACAATTGAAGTCAGTCCTCTCAAATCTTGCCACTGCTTTATCAACTAAGTTGATGTAATATTTAAATCCTCTGTTGTCATTTCAACAGTCTTTACATCATCTTCACCAGGAGTAGATTCCATCTCAAGAAATCACTTTCTTTGCTCATCCATAAGAAGCAACTCTTTTTTCATGAACATGAGATTGCAGTCATTCAGTCACATCTTTGGGCTCCACTTCTAATTCTAGTTCTTTACTATTTCTGTAATATCTGCAATTCTCAGAAACCTTGTGCTGTTTATCTGTCAATACCTTACTCTCTTCAGCCTGTCTTTTTCTACCGACTTCTGTCAACATTTAAATATGTGCTGGTTTCTCTTAGGTTTAAAAAACCTCTGCCTCAAGCCCAGCTAATGCCCTGTGTCTTGTCTCCTCTGGATAGTCAACCTTCTCTTAAGAGCTATCTACCGGGTTGTTTCTATTTTCACACCTCCTGCCCTTCATCTCACTCCAGCCTGGCTTCTCTCCCATGAACTTGCTCCTGTCAAGGTCAACACTGACTTTTGTGTCACTGAGTCCAATGAATACTTTACAATGCCCAGCTTTGTCGCCTCTCAGCCACATTTGCCACCTTTGACTACTCTCTGCGTCTTGAAATCCTCTTTCCATCATTTCCACATTACAGCATTCTTCTGGTTTTCTTCCAACCAGTCTGCTCCTGCATGTTCTCCTTTTTCACCCAGAGATTAACTAGTGAAGATTCTCAGGGCTCAGTCCTAAACCCTTTTCTCACTCTGAGTTTTTTCTCTAAGTGATAGCAGCTTGCCATGGTTTTTATTACTTTTTCCCTGTGTCTCTCCTGAGCCTTCCCTGTGACTCCAAACCCCTGCCTCTAGCTCTGACATGTGTTTTCTCAGCCATAGATCTCTATATCCTCCTAAATATCACTTGCATGACTCATAGGCATTTTAGTCTCAACATGTGCAAAACCGAACTCCTTAGTTTATCCTTCCCCTAATATTTTTGTCCTCCATCGTTTCTAGTTTTAGGAAATGGCACCACAGTCTATCTAGGTGCTTAAGCCACAGACCTGGGAGTTCTTGATTGCTGCCTCACCATCACTCCCATTTTCATTTAGCCATGAAATCCTGTTAATTCTACCTCCTGCCTTTCAGACTCTTTTTCCTGCCATTTCTCACAGCCACAACTCCAGTGTAGTTGCCTTCTGATTTCTTTCTTGACTCTGTAAGAGATAGACATTTTTCAGTATTTTAGTACTTGATGTAGTTATCTTTAAAATTTTCTTATTCAAGTGTGATTTACATACGACAAAATCCTCAGATATTAAGTTGTACAGTTTGACCATCTTTGACAAGTGCATTTACCTAATGTAACTTCATCCCTGTTAAAATATAGAACATTTCCATCTCCCTAGAAATTTCTCTAGTGACTCTTCCCAATCAGTCACCCATCAAAGCAGCTACTGATCTAAGTTTTAAAAATATTTTAAGTGTATTTAAAAAAAAATTTTTAATTTTTTTGTTAAAATTTTTTTAATGTTTATTTATTTTGATAGAGACAGAACATGAATGGGGGAGGGGCAGAGAGAGAGGGAGACACAGAATCCACAGTAGACTCCAGGCTCTGAGCTGTCAGCACAGAGCCTAACACAGGGCTTGAACTCATGAACCATGAGATCATGACCTGAGCCGAAGTGGGATGCTTAACCGACTGAGCCACCCATGTGCCCCAAATGTATTTTTTTAAGTTTAATTTATTTATATTGAGAGAGAGAGAGCGCCAGTGAGCACAAGTAGGGGGGGGGCAGAGAGAAGGAGAGACAGAATCACAATCCCAAGCAGGCCCCACACTCTGCAGAGATCAATGCAGGACTTGAACTCACAAACCGTGAGATCATGACCTGAGCCAAGATCAAGAGTCAATGCTTAACTGACTGAGCCACCCAGACGCCCCTAAGTGTATCTTTTTTTTAAAGAAAGATACCCCTGAATAAACACAAAAAGATGCTCTAAACCTTAAAAAGAATTTATTGGTAGTCTTGACATGGAGCTGTTTTAAAATACAGAACCTGTGGCTTGTGGTGATTAACTTTATCCTGTTTTGTAAGCTATAAAAGTTTTACTGTTAGTTTCAGTATAAATGGGTAGGAAAATAATGGCCGATTTACTATCTAAACTACCCCTTTAGTATGATTAGAAATATTTTAGACTAACCTTTTAACTTATAATTTCAACACTATTCTAATTATGCACACACACATGTGTATGTGTAAATACACTAACATACATGCACACACACACACACACACACACACACTTTACACTTTGGAAATACTTAGAGCTGAGGAGGTGGGGAAAGTGAGTCCAGAAAAAAAATTTAAATTATATCAGTATCAATTAGGAATCTTTTATGCATATGTGTATATAAAGCAATACAAATAATGGTTATTTTTATGTATCTTACAAAGAACTCGACATTTTTACTGAGATAAGATGTCCAGAGAACTCCAAATCTCCCCAAAATGTAAAAAACTTTTAGCATTTATGGACTTTGCAACATCTTTTTATTTCTCTTATTTTATTTTCCCAATTAATTTGTTTAAATCATACCTTTAAACTCGTAGCTAACTAAAAATAGAGATTAGAAAATTTAAATTACTTTGTCATACTTGCATATCGAACATTTAAAGAAGCTAGCAGAGCTGGGGAAACTGACCTCTTTTGTTTAGTCTCATCATAGGTACAGTAGAGGCAGCCAAATTGTGAGCTTGCTTATAATGTACTGGATGCATTTCTAATTCAAAGGCACCATCTTTAAAAGAAGTAACTTAGGCTCCTCCATACAGACAACTCAGCCCTTTTCCTTTCATAGCTAGGCTGGTTTGGGGTCATTAGATTCTGGATGGAGACCAATGGCATAGTGAGAAGAGCAAGAGTGCTAGATCTGACACTTACTTGGGAAAAATGAACACTACCAGGTCCCAGAGATGGTGTCTTTTTTCACTGATCCCCACAATTATCATTGTGCATTTCTATTGGGAATTTTTTGGAGCATATATCCCTGATATATGTGTCATTATATTAATATTACTTCTATTAGTATACTTCCATGAAGAGGAATTTTTAAGCATATTTTTTTGTCCATGAGTTTAATTTTCACAACATCTGCATTTTATAGATGAAGACACTAAGCTCAGGGAAGTTTAGTAACTTGCCCAAGGTCACATAATTTACTGAGTGGTATTTGACAAATCCCAAACCATTTGGGGCCTCAGTTATAAAATTATAGATTCCAGCTATGTGATCTGCAAGGCCTCTTCTAGCTCTGAATAACCTGTGCTTTTGTGCTGATTCTAACACTCACCCATCTGAGACATAATCTCTGTTTAATATTTCTAAGTAGATAAGGCCTTATTATGGTCCATATATTAATAACCAGGAATTTTAGGAGTTAGTGGGGTGTAGAAGAGAAACTGAGTATCTAAAATAGTGTCAGGTTAGTTTGGTCTTTGGTATAATTTTTAAAATCCACTGGCATTTTTGTGTTCAGAATATATGTTGCATATTTAAGAGATTGGTAGCAACAATCACTACAAACTGTAACAAATTTATAAGATATCTATTATTATCTTAAGCACCACAGGTAATCACTATATATTCATGAGGATTTTTTGGTAATTACTTTTCAACATTTCTCCCTCCGGCAAAGTAAAGCCTATTATTTCTCTAAGTACTTGTGTTAACTGCCAGTTTGGTAGGTATCTCACTTAACACAATGCCAGCAAAAACATTCTCATATAGAAACTGTTTCAGTGCATTTTCTTTTTAAGTCAGCTCCTTTTCTTGTACACAAAAATTGCTATGATCAAAATCACTGTCATTTGCCTTTGAAGCATTTTCTATAGGTTTCACTTCCTTTCTTTTTTAGCTTTCTCTGGAATTGAAGAGAGAAATGGGAAGACAATTTTAGATTAACACCTGTCTGAGAAATTCCAAAATTAGAGATGGCCATCTGGTTTGCAATATTTTATAAATAGAATCTTACCATTCCAAACAGACTTTTAGCTTACTCTAAAATAATACTTAATTTAAAAACGCTTCAACTGTCAACATTTTACTATCAAACTGGAAAGAGGATTGTTAGATGTTGGTTATATTTACACCAAGAAGGAATGCTTCTGTAACCCTTTGTCCTCTGATACAGACAGTGGAAGGTCATATTCCTCATTCGTTGGACTCATAACCTGAAGGCCCATCTTAGATTCCTCTGTGCTTCTAATTATTCTATAGAATAATTTCCTTAGGTCAGGCCTAAAGCGTTCAACCACAGTAGCTACCACAGTAGCTCTTAAGATATCTGAATTTGACTGAGGTCATCCCTAACTTGGGGTACTTTAAAATTAGACTAGCTTTTGCGACAACTAATGCTAAAGATTCAGAGAGCATGTAAAAAGTTATCAAGGAAGTTGTCAAAGAAATGAAACTACAACTGTGATTTGCCTGTAAAATTATATGTGGGGGAAGGTAAAATAAGTGCATTTGAAAAAACCAGTGAATGTTAATTGTTGTAAGCCTTTCGGAAAGCATTGTAGCAATATGTACCATGAACCTTTTAAAACTACATCCCCTTTGACCTAGAAATTCTACTAATTGAAATCTCCCCTGAAGAAATAATCAAATACTCTGGCAAGTATTTGTGTATTTAATGCAGTAGGCCACAGAGTAAAGCGAGTACAGACTCTGAAGCCAGGTTGCCTTAAATCAAATTCTGGTTGTCCTACTTACTACTAGTATAGCCTTGCTTTAACCTCTGTATTTTCCTGAGTTTCTCCATCTGTAAAAAGAATAGTCCCCAACTCGTAGAGATCTTGTAAGGAGAGAATAATAATCCCCTCCAGTATTGGTTAGCAACCACAACAGTGCTGCATAACAAATTGCCCCCAAACTCAGTGACATCTAATGAGTCATACATCTTCTGGTCAGCTGGTGTTCAGCTTTTCTGGGCTGCCCTTCCCTCCAGCTGTGAGATTTGTTCAGCTGGGTTGCAGCATGACTTACTCTCCTAGGATCAGTGGACTACCAGGGAACTATTCTTCTCCTGGTAGTGTCTGAAATATAAGAAAGCAAGTCCAATTATGTGCTTTTCTTTGCATTGCATCTACTAACAAACATTGGCCAAAGTAAGTCACATGGCCAAGCCCAACATCAGTAAGGCAGGGAAAGTGGGGCAGGGGGAGGGAATGAAAATTTGCAATTCAAGGGTTGACATACTATTTCTCTAAAGAGCCAAATAGCAAATATTTCTGGCTTTGCTGGTCATACAGGCTCTGTTACAACCACTCAGCTGTGCTGTTCTAGCCTGAAAGCAGCCTTAGACAGTAAATCAATGAATGGGGTGGCTGTGTTCCATAAAACTATATTTACAGAAACAGGTGGCAGAGTGGATTTGGCTCATGGGCCATAGTTTTCTGATCCCTAACCAATTTGTCACATCAGATCATAGAGTTTTTATAAAGATTAAGGAAATTAGTATATAGGAGGTGCTTATAACAGTTCTTGGTAGAGTATCACTAATGAATATTGGCTCTCATTAATAGTGTTGTTATTATAATAGCACAATATTGAAAATAATAAAAATATCCAACAATAGATACAGGGCACATCCATACTATAAAATTCTATATATTCATTTACATATCATATTTTTTAAATATCAAAACTATTTAATGGCCTAGGGGCATATTTGTAGTATGTTAAGTGAGAAAAAAAGAGACAAATGATATTTAACATATGACCCCAATTTTATTTTTCTTAAGAGATGTGTATTTTTTATACATACATGGAAAACAATTAGGAAATATATCCTAATATGTCCTATATATCCAATATACCATATTGGATCATTTACTTAGTTTTTCTTTTTGTGTTACTGTTTTAATCAAGATATAATTGATCTATAAAATGGTATTAGTTTTAAATGTACAACACAATGATTTGATATATGTATATATTGCAAAATTATCACCACATGTGTTTACTTAACATCTACCACCACACACAGTTACAATTTGTTTCTTGTGATAAGAACTTTTAATTAATTTTTAAATTTTATTTTAAATTCCAGTATAGTTAACATACAGTGCTATGTTAGTTTCAGGTGTACAATATAGTTATTCAACAATTCCATATATCACCCAGTGCTCGTTACAACAAAAGCATTCTTTAATCCCCATCTTGTGATGAGAACTTTTATGATCTATTTTCAGCAACTTTCAGATATACAATACAGTGTTATTAACTACATTCACCAGGCTGTACATTACATGCCCCATCACTTATAACTGAAATTACATACTTCTTTATTGTCCATTTTTTCCCCTCTACTGGGCATGTACTGTTTTCTGGTATTAAAGTACTTTGATGACAAAAAAATATAATCTGGGTCCATTAAGGACTCTTCTTACTCTAATGTAGTTACTATTTTATTTTATTTTAATGTTTAATTTTATTTTTGAGAAAGTGCAAGTGGCAGAGGGACAGAGGATCTGAAGCAGGCTCTGCCCTGACAGGCTGACAGCAGCAAGCCCCATGTGGGGCTCAAACTCACAAACCATGACATCATGACCTAAGTTGAAGTCGGACATTCAGATGACTGAGCCACCCAGGTGCTTCTGATGTAGTTACTATTTTATATGTCAGTTACATTTTAATTGCCTAGCGAATTAGGAGTTTACCCTCAGAGATGTCTGATTAGAATGGATTGTGTTGGGTGCCTGGGTGGCTCAGTCAGTTGAGCATCCGACTTCAGCTCAGGTCATGGTCTTGTGGTTTGTGGGTTTGAGCCCTGAGCCAGGCTTTGTGCTGACACTGTGGGGCCTGCTTCAGATTCTCTGTCACTCTCCCTCTCTCTCTCTCTGTCTCTGTCCCTCCCCCACTCGTTCTCTCTCTCAAAAATAAAAAACAAGGGGCGCCTGGGTGGCACAGTCGGTTAAGCGTCCGACTTCAGCCAGGTCACGATCTCGCGGTCCGTGAGTTCGAGCCCCGCGTCGGGCTCTGGGCTGATGGCTCAGAGCCTGGAGCCTGCTTCCGATTCTGTGTCTCCCTCTCTCTCTGCCCCTCCCCCGTTCATGCTCTGTCTCTCTCTGTCCCAAAAATAAATAAACGTTGAAAAAAAAAAAAAGCTTTAAAAAAAAATAAAAAACAAAACATTACAAAAAAAAAAAAAAAAGAATGGACTATGTGGACACTTTCCAACCTCTTGTATTTTTAACTTAAAGAAAAGTTATTCTGCTCTAGGGCTCCTAGAAAACAGTGGCAGGGTACCAACCAATGGGAAGAGAATCCTGACATAGTCTCTCAGGTCATAGGAACAGTAGCTCCTTTCAGACCACATTCCCTGAGCAGCCACAGTCCTTTCAGTGATAAAAGGCAGAATATTGTTGTACAGAGGTGAACAACAACATCCCTTCTCTGGCCACCCCAGTGTTTGAACATACACAAATTCTTTTTTCATGTATCAAAGGGAGATTAGGTTTCAATATTTAATTGCCACTGTGCCTAGAAGTCCCATAAATAAATACAGGGAAAGGAAGCTAGAGAACTCAGTAGCCTCCTTCATCAATATCACAGAATATTAATTAAGATTAATTTATTTTTAAGAACCCTTTACAACAATCAAGTTTCATCTAAATTAAATCAATTAGTCTCTGGATTCTCCAAGATTTAAACTGGGTTGAAAATTGGGTTGTACAACCTTAGGAAGAACTATCCCAAATAAAATTTGCCCTAGAATGTGCTTTAGAATCTGAACTTTAAAGGGACCGTGCTTTTTTTAACCTTCAAGTTTCAGTAAAACCTAGCTAACCTTTATTTTAAATGAATTGTTAGTGAATTTAAGTGCCAAGTAGGATTCCCATGTAAGATTTGCTTGTGGCTACTGTATGCTTCAGTAAGATCAAGACCAATATGGTGCCTTAGGCCTACTAAAAGAGGAAAATGGACACCTGATTTTCCCATTCTAGGTGTCAGAATCTTAACTGAAATAATAAGGTAATAGGAATCCTATATTAAAACTTAACCTATAACCATATCTCAAGTAGTTCTTTAACAGGGGACTTTGTATATATAAGACAAAGTTTTATTGATAGTTTTTGAGCTTATGATATAGAATAAGAACTGTATTTATTTAGTCAACTTAAACGTAAATATATACAACTACATATACTATTAATAGATTTTAACTCCAATTTCCAATTCTTCCCCACTAAGGAAGAAAGAAGAACCCATAATCAGAATGGCCAAAAGAATTGTCTCTCTTCTGGCCGGCACCTCCACATTGCTTTTCTTCTTACCCCTAGACGTTTCTTTGCTGATTCTATCCTGCAGAGGTTTCTAGTCTCCAACGATGACCCTGCAGTGAACCATGCCTTCTGGTAATCATGCCCTTATGGAGTAGTCCCCTACATTCAATTTGTTCTGGCCCTGTGTTACCATAAGAGTGGGGCAGAAATGATTAGCTTCCTTCTTGATCTCTGAGAACATTTGCTCTGGGATAAGTCAGCTATCCTGTAAGAAGCCTGAATAACATGAGCACCATGCCCTGAAGAAGTCCAGCTAGCCACATGAAGCTGTTCCAGCCATTCCTACTAAGGATTTGGATAGGTCTAACCCTGTGAGTCCTCTGTCACGTGCCTTCAGCCCTAATCACAAATGCATGAAAAACTTGAGGGGCACTGCCCAGCTGATTCAATCAACCCTCAGAACCATGAGAGATGTAAATTACTGTTGTAAGCCATTAAGTTTTGGGATAGTTTGTTATACAGCAATAGAAAATTGGAACACTTAGCTTTCTTAACCCCTGTCTTTCTGCACTGGTATGTTGAAGAACCCCATGACTGAATTCTTTTGCTGTTGCAAATGCTAATATTTCTTTTATGTAGAGTGCTAATGGAGGCTACACTCCCTTCCCATATGCTTTGTAAAATGCTGACTGCCTACTTGTTCATAAAAAGCAGTCAGGAGACTTCTAAATCCTAGAGATATATTTTTGCAGACTAAAAAAGTAATATATTCATTATAGAAATCTGCCTAATAGAGAAAAAAATAAAAATCACTCATGATTTCACCACTCTTGACATTCTGAGATAACTACCCTTGACATTCTAGTTTATTTGCTTGCAGTTTCTACAGTCTATTCTCTCTTTTTTCTTTTAATTTTTAATGTTTATTTTTGAGAGAGAGAGAGAGCGCGCACGCGCGTGCGAAAGCATAAGTGGGGGAGGGGCAGAGAGAGAGAGGGAGACACAGAATCCGAAGCAGGCTCCAGGCTTTGAGCCGTCAGCACTGAGCCTGATGTGGGGCTCGAACTCATGAACTGTGGGATAATGACCTGAGCCAAAGTCGGATGCTTAACTGACTGAGCCACGCAGGCATGCCTCTCTTTTTTTTAAAGGCAGAATTGGGAGCATACATGTTGTTTTGAAAACTGATTTTTTTTCTTTCACTTACTGTATCACGAGCATTTTCCCATACTTTGACACTTCTTTGAAATAGTAACATACCATCGAAACTAGCCACAGACTTAAGGATCACTCCATGTGATTAATTTACCAGGAGTTCTGCATTTTTGATGCTGTCAGTCACTAAGAGTAAAAAATATGAACCAGCATTCAGAGAAAATGTGAAAATTATCTGTTCATTTTTGGAATTTTATTTTTACAGGAAAATCAAAACAGAGAAGATGCTCATGCAAATAAAACTTTTAGAATTGAGGGGCGCCTGGGTGGCGCAGTCGGTTAAGCGTCCGACTTCAGCCAGGTCACGATCTCGCGGTCCGTGAGTTCGAGCCCCGCGTCAGGCTCTGGGCTGATGGCTCGGAGCCTGGAGCCTGTTTCCGATTCTGTGTCTCCCTCTCTCTCTCTGCCCCTCCCCCGTTCATGCTCTGTCTCTCTCTGTCCCAAAAATAAATAAACGTTGAAAAAAAAAATTAAAAAAAAAAAAACTTTTAGAATTGAGATCAGAGAACAGCTAGGATTCTTCCTATAGATATGAAAATTCACCTCTTAGAAAGATGAATGCTAAAAAATTCTGACCACTAGACTAATACTGCTGTTTGACAAGGAATTGTCTAAAGTTTTGTCATAAAAAAAGCATTTTCATGCTCAAGACAAGCTGGGAAGCATGGACATTTTTAGAACCTTTCTTTTCACTATTTTTAACTTCTAAAAACTCAAGGTTTTCCTTGTTTGGAATGACATAAAACATTTTTTAAATGTTTGAGAATCATAGCTGTTTTTGACGTTTGTGAGAGCACTAGGATAGTTTGCATTTGGTACATTTAGACCTTCTTAGTGGTTTTCCAATAGTCCTGCAGCTAGTAGTGAGATATAATAAAGGTGTAGGAGCCATTCCAAATAAAGCTAATTGCATATGTTGTGGTATATAGTAAATATTTACCCTATTAAATTGTTTCTTCATATTTCTGTTTTCTTGTAGCTAGCATATTTTTCAAAAGTGTTATTACTGTGAATAGAATATATTTAAAGAAAGGATAAAAGTATGTCTGGGGATATTTATCCATAATTTGTACCTCTAGTTTTTCAGGCACATTAGTTCTAAAAAGTTAGTTAGCTATAAGTTAGTCAGCTACAAAGTTACCAATACAACAAGAAGGAAGAAGATAGTTTTGAAGATTATTTCAGGGTAGCTGGTAATTGAAAAATTTGAATAAAAAGACAAACACATGTCTCTCAGCTTTTTCTTTGAAATGGTGAATGATAAATGATTGTTATTTGAGTTTGTGCAAATCATAACCTTATCTATTTGTTATGTTTTCTGAGTGTTCAGGTCCACTAAATTTGTTAACTAAATTTTTGTGGGTAAAAATAAATACATGATATTTTCCCCTGCTTCTCAAAATTAAGAACATCTGTGCAGGGAGTATTCAGGGGTAAAGCTTTATATGTTTATAAAAGATGTTAAGTATGAAAAAAATAAGTATTGGAAGTAGTCCTAAATTTTGATGTGTTTCCCCCTTCATGCCTGTTTTTAAAACTTGATGTAAAATTACTTAAACAAGATCGAAGGGGCACCTGCGTGGCACAGTGGGTTAAGCATCCAACTCTTGATTTCCACTCAGGTCATGATTTCACAGTAATGGATGGAGCCCCATGTCAGGCTCTGCACTGACAGCACAAGAGCCTGCTTGGGATTCTGTCCCTACCTCTCTCTCTCTCCATTCCTCCACTGCTCATGCTTTCTCAAAAAGATGGCTTTGAAATTATAAAAAAAAACTCAAAGGTTTTCAGATTTCTTTTGAAATAAAAAGATATCACAATGAGATAAAACAATATAGAAAAGAAGAAAAAGCATCACTATTCTTTAGAGGGGAATTGGTAGGGAAAGTTTGTTTCATTATTTATAGATTTGCCATCTCCAGTGATTTTTGTCTCATATACTACTAATCATTTATTCTAGTCATAAAGAACTCCTTCTGTTATTTGCACACAGATGTTACATTTTTCTAATTACTGGTAGTAGTAGTTGATGTCTTAAAGACTATAAGCTATATTCTTTATATTAAAGAATATAAAATGACAGTGTAATACAAATTTGATTCTTTCCATTTTTGTTTTCATTTTGTAATATAATCATAATGCGAGGTTTCTCAACCTTAGCACTATTGACATTTGGGGTCAGTTAATTCTTTGTTGTGGGAGGCTCTTCTGTGCATTGTAGGATGTTTAGCATCATCTCTGGCCTTTACCCACATGGTTCTAGTAATAATACTCCCCAGTCATGAAACAAACAATGCCACCAAACATTGCCAGGTGTCCCCTAGGGGGCAAAAGTGACTCCATTTGAGTACCACTGCCATAGTGTATTTACTAAAATTCTTATCATGCTTTCCAGGAGCATAATTTGGAATAAAGCAGTGTACCATTAGTAGCTAGGCACAAAATCAGAACAGAAAAGCTACTAGGCAGTATTTTGGATACCATAAATAAAAAGATCAGAAACAATAAGTACATTTCTTAATCAAAGACTGTATTGTCTGGGTAATTGGTACAGAACAGACTACTGGAAACATTTTAGTGATTACCAAACAGGGAAATAAAATTATTTAATAGCTAGAGAAGTCATTTATGGCTGTTTCTCTTCAATCATTATTTTACGATGTGAAGCAGCAGGATCTGCAGATATTAAAGGACACGTGAAGGTCCTTGTAACTATTTTGTGTTACCCCACATCACAGTGATTTTCCATGGTGTTCTAGAATACAAATGTCTCACTCCTTTTGTCATTATGTCTACAACAGGTGATGCCCAGTGCCCTGCTGGGAACATCATTAATCTAACTTCCTCTCCAAAATCTTTGGCATTTGGTATCATGACAAGCACTCAGCAGGCAAGGCAGTTCACGGGGTGTTTTTCAGTTTAAACATATGCCAGAGAAAAAATTTTTTAATGTAGCTATTTGAGAGATATAGAAAAGCAAAATGATTTCACATTTTATTAAATTGAATATGCAGGAGGGAAAATATACAAAAGCCTTAGTTGCCTACATATATTAAGTTTAATGTGCATTTGAAAGCATCTTACCTCAGCTTTACTGAATATTTGTACAAAACCTGAATAGAAATTATTAATAAGGGCAGTTAACATCACTAGACTCCTTAAGATGGTGTCAAGAAGAAGGTAAGACAGGACCAAAGCCTGAATGCTGGGAGAAGACCCTACTCACTAGTTCTGTGTTCTTTTCCTTTACTCTGTGACTTATACCTGCTGTAGAGCAAGGCAGGAAGAGGAAGAAGGAAATAGTATATCTTAATCTTATTTTAAAACCCTGCTTCAGGGGCGCCTGGGTGGCTCAGTCGGTTGAGCGTCCGACTTTGCTCAGGTCACGATCTCACGGTCCGTGAGTTCGAGCCCCGCATCAGGCTCTGTGCTGACAGCTCAGAGCCTGGAGCCTGCTTCAGATTCTGTGTCTCCCTCTCTCTCTGGCCCTCCCCCCGTTCATGCTCTCTCTCTGTCTCAAAAATAAATAAATGTTAAAAAAAAATTAAAAAAAAAAAACACAAACCTGCTTCAGGGCAGGGCACCTGGGTGGCTCAGTCAGTTGAGTGTCTGACTCTTGATTTCAGCTCAGGTCATGATCCCAGGATCATGGGATAGAGCCCTGCGTTGAGCTCAGCTCTGAGCGTGGAGCCTACTTGGGATTCATTCATTCTCTCTCTCTCTCTCTCTCTCTCTCTCTCTCTCTCTCTCTCTCCCCCTTCTCCTCTCCCCCTCCCTCCCTCTGTCCTGCTCCCCTACTCTTGTACACACTCTCTCTTAAAAAAATTAAATAAATAAATAAATCCTGCCTAAACAAACAAACAAAAAAATCCCGTGAAATGTTAATATTAGATTGGACTTCCAAAAGTAAAATCATGCCATGCTGTGGCCCTTCAAGTGACCCTCTGAACTATTTATAGGGGTACTTGGATGGTAGATGTATTTAAAAAAGATTTTTTTAATGTTTATTTTTGAAAGAAAGAGACAGAGTACAAGCAGGGAGGGGGGCAGAGAGAGAGACACACACACACAGAATCTGAAGCAGGCTCCAGGCTCTGAGCTGTCAGCACAGAGCCTGATGCAGGGCTCAAACCCATGAACTATGAGATCATGACCTGAGCTGAAGTCGGATGGGCAACCAACTGAGCCACCTAGGCGCCCCTGTATGGTAGATCTATAATTTGTTCTTATAACTGGAGATGTTCTTAAAATGCCTAAGACAGTAACAGTAATAGACATAATAGATAACCAGTAAGTAGTCGCTGAATGAATGTATGAAAAGGATGCATCTTGATGTAGAAGTATGCCTTATTGTATAATATAAAAAACATTTTTACATCAGTAGAAAAAGACATACACAGAAGGCATGCATCCATCACCCAGCTTGAAAATTATCAACTCATGGCCAGTCTTGTTTCAAATATATCCCACCTACTTTTTCCTTCTCTATTGTTTTGAAGCAAATTCCAAATATATCATTTTATCCATAAATATTTTGATATCTGTCTCTAAAAGATGAGGGCTCTTTTCTTTTAAAATAACATTATCATGCCTGAAAAATTAAAACATTTTCTTAATAGCATCCTGTCAGTCTTCACATTTTCAAGTGTCTCATAAACGTCTTTTGAATCAGGACTCACTTTGTGATTATTTGATATATTTGATATATTTCTCAAATATTTTTTAATCTTCAGGTTTCCCCATCTTCTCCTTATTTTCTCCCTTGCAATTTATTTTTTGAAGCACTGGGTTGTTTGTACTGCAGTGTTTTCCATAGCCTGGAGTTTGCTGATCATCCTAATAGTGTCACTTACTGAAGTCTCCCTTATATTCCTCTGCCCCCTGTATTTCCTGTAAACTGCTAGTTGGTGCTAAAGACTTAATCAGATTCAGATTTAGTTTTCTTTTTGCAAGTCCAAAAAGAAGGTGGTGGCCAAATCATAGAGCATTCTTGACTTTTTGCTCAGTACCATGCAAGTTGATTTAGCTAACATTTGTCGAGTGTTTTCTATGTGCCTAGCAATGTGCTTATGTTCTATGGACATTATGTCATTTAATCATATTTAAGCTTCATAACACTAGTGCATATCCATTTCTGTCTGATGACTAAATTTCTTTAAGAGGGCTAAGGAATCTTAAATGCCTTTCAGGCAACCCCTCAGTGTATACACAATTGTCATTTATGTGATTTAATTTAGAATTCTGTCTGAATTTTCTTTTTACTGGATTCATTTAGAGCTATACAAAAATAGCTTGCATTAAATGCATTTTTTATATTTTAATAATGAAGCTCGAAGACCTGTCACTTCACTGTGAATTTGTTGTACTCAAGTTTTTTGGTACTGGAATTCACCAGCTGTTAATCTCACAAAAAAAGATAGATATCTAAACCACAAATAGGGCCAACAGAATTCAGTATTTCCTGGGTCTCTTTTTCCTTTTCACTCATTGTCTTCTGCAGGTGCACTTAGGTCTCTTTCATCTCTCTCTGCTTTCTTTGCACTGCTCACAGCGCTCACAGTATCCTACTGTTACCCAGGGTGAGAAACTGTCTGGTGATTACAAAAGCAAAAGTAGCTTTTCATTGTTTGTTTACATATCTTTAATTTATTCTGTTCAGTTATCTCCATAGTCCCCAGATTTACCGTTTATAAAAACAAACCATTGGAGAGCCAAACTCGAAAAGCCAATGTCAAATTATCTTGACCAGCTGACACTTGTGAAGATTAAACTGTCTGATACGTGGTTGATAGAGAAAAGGCAGTAACTGGCCCAAGTTGCAATTAGTTACCAGAGAACTGGAAACAAAACAATGCAAAGAGGGTCCCATTGTGCAGCTTTACAAGCTGACATGCAAAGAGTAATTTATTCTTTATATATTTTAACCCTTCTTCTCCAGTCATATCTCCTTTAATAGTTTTATCAACTTGTCTCTGAATATGACAGAGAAATAGGAGTGAATGAAAAGGAAGTTTAATTTCTTATTCTGGTCGCACTTCACTATGAGACATTAGACAAATAGCCAAATTTTCTGTCCTTATTTCTTTAAAACAAAATTATTTTTATACTGATTATCCATAAAGAACCTTAAGACTCTTATTTGAATAGTCTCCCATGAGCTCAGAGTGTGTATAGGAATTGTGTCTCTCTACCTGATCTTCCAGGGTGCCCGGGGTAGCACGGTGCACGTGCTCATGCTTCCTAAATGGCTTTCGATGCTGGTGGTATTTGTAAGGTTATACATTTTAAAGGGTATTTTGTTCCCTTTTTCCTTGGCAGATCCGAGGAGCTTCCTTTTCTAAGACCAGTGCTGTTTGGACTCAGTGAAAGTACACTTTGTTCTAGGAGAATTGCCATGTGAAAGCCTAGAATATATATTGAGTTCTTCCAAGAAAGGGGGAAAAATCACGTTCTAGGACAGTGAATACTGACTTGGTGCTGAATGAATGATTGTTATGTGCTCTTTTACTCACAGGCTCGCTTTTCATATGTGCGGATGAAATATCTTTTCTTTTCCTGGTTGGTGGTTTTTGTTGGAAGCTGGATTATATATGTGCAATACTCTACCTATACAGAACTATGCAGAGGAAAGGACTGTAAGAAAATAATAGTAAGTATTTTTTTATCTCCTACTATTTAGAAAAACCATATTAATAGGTTATATTAATAATATATTTATACATACTTACTAATAATTATTTTCAAAAAGTAAAAGTTAATTTGACCTTAGAGTTGTGTTGAACTTCTTAGCTTTTTGATGTGACCAAGTTAGTAGGAGTGTTCTGCATCTTGAAAAATCTAAAATTCAGAAAGCTAAATATATAATACAGATTACTGTGAGAGCATCCTCACTGCATAGGGGTTTCTTTTTAAAATATACTGTAAGTTTAGTTTAATCAGGTAAGTTTTTAAATGTTTATAGAGTATAAAAGTATTATTTACCTTTCTGGAACATATCTTTTGAATAAATGGAGTCACTCTCAAGTACCAAAAATGTACCTGAAAAGCATATAGTCTATTTAGTATTCAGTTTCTATCCTAATGACTAGGTGTGTCTTAGGAAAATTGCTCTATCAGTCTAAGATTTTTAGTAGTAATTATTGGTTATATGTTTGAGGATAAGTAATTTTTTTAATTTTTAAAAAATTTTTAATGTTTATTTATTGTTGAGAGAGAGAGAGAGAGAGAGCTGGGGAGGGCAAAGAGAGAGGGAAACACAGAATCCATGAAGCAGGCTCCAGGCTCTGAGCTGTCTGCACAGAGCCCAACGTGGGGCTCGAACTCATGAATCATGAGATCATGACCTAAGCTGAAGTCAGACGCTTAACCGACTGAGCCATCCAGGAGCCCCTTGTGGATAAGTAAATTTAACTCCTTGTTTTCTGCTAATATCTTCTGATATAAATAATATTAAAACATTGCATCTGGGAATTGTATTTTTGTTAATATGATTGTTGGAATCCCAGTGATTATAACTTATTAATGATTCTGTAGTTATTGAGTGGTTGCTCTTTACCCAGGCCAGTGGTACTAAGTATGTGCATATAGCAGGGAACAAGCTATCATGACCTTGGGAACTTACAGTCTAGCAGGGAAGATGCTGAATACAGTAAGGTAGGATAATTATTACAATAGCCAGTGTTATAGGAACATAAGACAGGGAAACCTGAAGCTTTCCAAAGTTCTAAAGAAATGAAATCAGTTTAACTCTAGCCTTTCTCAATCAAGATAAAAACAACAACAACAACAACAACAAAAATAACAAAGAAACCTCCTCAGGAGTATTACAGCCCCTGAAATCAGCAAGGGAGGAATCACTAATATAATAAGCAGGGAAATTAATTAGTAAAGACAACTCCCAAGTCAAGTTCAAAGGTGTCCATTGTATATGTCCATTCCAAATGGCCATTCCAGATCCTTGAGGAATTTTAAGATCAGAGGAACCTCTGGGGCCAGGCAATGTATTGCATACTGGTCAGTAATAGTTAAAATAATACTATGAAAGCCTCCCAAGCCCATTTTACAAATAACGAAATAGGTACACCTGAAACTAATGTAGCATTGTATGTCAACTATACTTTAATTATACATGTATACATATATAATATATATATGAATAAGAGAGAGAAGCACTTGCTTATGATGGTAGAGCCAGACTCTTGGTGCTACCTTATGTTAGAAAAGACTGACAAAATTATAGCTTAATAAAGCTAAGGAAAAAACCCAAAAAAACCTACATGCTCACCTTCAATGAAGAAGAAAGAAGCAGGAGTTATGTAATCAATTATAACAACATAAAATAACCAAAATTAAGGACGCTAGGTGGCTCAGTTAGTTGAGCATCCAGCTCTTGATCTTCTCAGGTCATGATCTTGTGGGTTCATGGGATTCAGCCCCAAGTTAGGCTTTGCACTAACAGCATGGAACGTGCTTGGGATTCTTTCTCTCCCTCTCTCTTTCTTCCCCTCCCCTGCTTGCGTGTACTTATTCTGTCTCTCTTTCAAACTAAATAAACTTTATTTATGTATTAATACAATAATATCCAAGTTATAAGGCATATGCTGGTGCATATTCTGTTATTAGTGAATTATAGTTGTATTTTTAATTATTTATGATTATTAATATTTTATTATTGACGTTTTTAATGATTTTTCCTTTAATTTTACTTTATAATAAACAGAAGAATTCCAGAATAATTTAATAATTCTAATATAGTAATAATTCTAGCATAATTTAATGGTTATCTTATTACAATTTGAAAATAACAAAAACATTTTCTGAGCCTAAAACATATCTTTTCCCTAAGGCTGGCTTAAAAAAACTGTAGTTTCTCTGCACAATTTGGGAATTATGTTCTTAAAACTTACCAAAACTGGTAGTATTAAGATCAGTAGTACTAAGATAGTAGTAGTATTTACTAAGAATTGTATGATTAGAACCAAAAACAAGCAGAAAAAAATATTTTTTAACTATAAAAGCTTCAAAGAGCTAGCAAGATAGTGAGGAGTGACTTGGTCAAGATCTGGGAAAGGATGGTGAACCTAGAGTTGACTGTGTTTGCCTGGGGTATATAACCTAAAATACAGTTTGGGGGAGCTAGGAAGATACAAATCTATTTCAGGTCCTACAAGGATGGGACCTTGGTTTACCATGCTGTAGGCTGATACCCCAAACAACTGAACCCCAGTAGTAAAGATGAACTAAAAGAACCTCAGAGATGTGAGCTGACTTTTGTAGCCTCTTTTTCCCTCAGGGGGTATTGCTGATACTGGGCATGAGCAGCGGTCTGAGAAGTAGGACTGTATACTGGAAGAGAGTTGCTGCTGGGGACAAGAAACCAGCAAGCTTTTGTAGAAAACTAAGAGAGCCTCAAGCATACAGCCAGTTATCCTGTTGGGATATTTGCCAAATCCTAGGGTTTTACAGAATGGGAGGCTAAACATCTCATTGGAAAGCCTTTGAAAAGCAGAGCAGACATTTTGGCAGTCACACAAGATACTGTCTAGAGTTATGAACCTACCCGTGGGGGGAAACCCCAATGAATTCCCAGGCTCTCTGTTAAAAACCCTAGAGGGCTATGATAATTTCTTGGAATGGAGATCAGCCAAAAATAGCTTGAGCTTTACTAGAACTGCAGCCTAGCCTCCATTCAGCCTAGTCCCTGATTGGGTTAAGATGATCACCTTCCATTCTATCTGTCTATCCAAGGGAAGGGAAACCCTCTCTGAAAGCATTATGTAAAGAATTACAGGACATGGCAAAAGGCAATGTGACATGATCAAAAACCAAGAGATAAACATGGACAATAGAATCAGATCCACAGATGATCCAGATATTGGAATCATCAAAAAAGGATTTTAAAATAACTGTGTTCCTGTTCAAGTAAATAGGAAGAAAGGTAAAGAAAATAAGTGAAACAATGGATAATTCCAACAGAGAAATGAAATGTATTAAAAAGAATCAGGAAGACAATGTGGCAGTTCCTCAAAAAGTTAAATATAGAATTTACATATGATCAAGAAATTCTGCTTGTGGGTATATACCCAGAAAAATTGAAAGCAGGGACTTAAACAATACTTGCACACCAGTGTTCATAGCAGCATTATTCACAATAGACAAAAGATGGAAACAACTCTGATGTCCATTAATAGATGAATGTATAAACAAAATACATGGAATATTATCTAACCTTTAAAAAGAATACAACATGGATAAACCTCAAAAACATTATGCTAAATGATATGACAGACACAAATGGGCAAATATTGTAAAATTCCACTTATATGAGGTATGTAGAATAACAATTATATATAAACTGGGACAATGGTAAAAGGAATTAAAATGTTTAAGATTCTTATCATATAGCAGAGTAGAGTAAAAGTATCAACGAGTTAATATCAATTAGTCTATAAATATCAATTAATTAATGAAATATCACTCAATTAACTTTAGACTTCGTTGGAGTATCCGGGTGGCTCAGTCGTTTAAGCATCTGACTTTGGCTCAGGCCATGATCTCACAGTTCGTGAGTTTGAGCCTCACATTGGGCTCCCTGCTGTCAGCACAGAGCCTGCTTTGGATCCTCTGTCCCCCTGTCTCTGTCCCTCCCCCACTCGTGCCCTCTCTCTCTCTCAAAAATAAACAAACATTTAAAAAAAAAAAAAAACTTTAGGCGCACCTGGAGGGCTCAGTTGGTTAAGTGTCCGACTCTTGATTTCAGCTCGGGTCATGATCTCATAGTTCATGAGTTCGAGCCCCACATTGGGCTCTGTGCTGATGGTGAGCCTCTTGCTCTCTCTCTCCCTCTCTCTCTGCCCCTCCCCTGCTCTCTCTCTCCTTCTCTCTCTAAAAAACTAAAAAAAAATTTTTTTAACTTTAGACTTTGTTGATCAAAATATGCACATTGTTATTTCTAGGATAGCCTCTGGAATAGAAAAAGAGTGTATCATTTCCAAACTAATAATGAAAAATGGAATAATAAAAGAATACTCAGTTCTAAAGAAAGCAAGAAAGTAAAGAACATATAGACAGTAGAAGTACAGAGTACAGACAGTAGAAGTACAGAATACATAACAAGATGATAGATGTCACAAATTGAATTCCCTGGGAAACAGATTCAGAGACTGAGATTTGCCTGAAGGATGTTTATTGGGCTGGGCTCTTGAGATTAACATCTGTAGGGGAGGGAGGAAACAGGATAGACCAGAGAAGTTAAATTGCAATACAGTGGTAACAAAGACCTCAGTCGATTCTACAGGGTCCAGGCATCTATACCATGTCACTGATCAGTCATTGAATACAGTTTTCTACCCTCTTGTGTCCTTCCTTAAGGGGACATGACCTTGGGTAAGGCTGTATTCTAAGGCTGAGGATAAGTCCCAAAGAAAGATTCAGCTGAGAGCTGTTGACTACTTACATGCCTAATAAGGGAATGAGTACTCTTGTTCTGGACAAGATATGGGTGGTTTACCATGGCACTGGCTGTAGTATATTTAAACCCAAATATATTTGTAATTACATTAAATGTAAGTGGACCAAATGCTTCAGTTAAAAGACAAAGATTGTCATACTATACTAAAATTAAAAAAACAGAGGCACTTGAGTGGCTCAGTCGGTTGAGTGTCTGACTCTTGATTTTGGCTCGGGTCATGATACCAGGTAATGGGATTGAGTCCCACATTGGGGCTCCACACTGCTTAATATTATCTCTCTCTCTCTCTCTCTCTCTCTCTCTCTCTCTCTCTCTCTGCCCCTCTCCCCCACTCACATACACTCTCTCTCAAAAACAAACAAACAATGATATTTACAAGAGAAACATCTAAAATATAAAGATGCAGGGGCGCCTGGGTGGCGCAGTCAGTTAAGCGTCCGACTTCAACCAGGTCACGATCTCGCGGTCTGTGAGTTCGAGCCCCGCGTCGGGCTCTGGGCTGATGGCTCAGAGCCTGGAGCCTGTTTCCGATTCTGTGTCTCCCTCTCTCTCTGCCCCTCCGCTGTTCATGCTCTGTCTCTCTCTGTCCCAAAAATAAATAAATGTTGAAAAAAAAATTTTTTTTTAAATAAAATATAAAGATGCAGATGGATTGAAAGAAAAAGAACAGGAAAACCATTCAGGCAAATATGCAAATTATAAAAAAAGGGGGGTGTTTAAAGGAAAACCCATAGCTATATATATTCACGTAAGTTTCAAATTATACAGACTATACCTCTTTTTAGAGTCTAAATCAGCCTTTACTGGCTTGAAATGTAATACCTTTTAAATTTGTTTCTTCTGTGTTTTAGTTTTACAATATTTGCATATGTAATTGTCTGGCCTTTTCACAACCTTTGGCAATATCCACACATACTTTTTCTGGTCCTGGTAATTCCTGTTTTGAAATGTAGAGTCTAAACTGATTGTCTCTCTCCCTCTGTATTACTGCATAGACTGTTCTCCTATTTAAATGGACTGAACTGAACCAGAATATAATAAGATGGCTGATTTTCAATTTGGTTATAAAAATATAAAGCTACATTATCTCAAAACCACATTTAGCAAAAACATGGTTGCCAAAGGATTTGTAGTATATAAACTCTGTACAGATTTACTCCCAAATCTTCTATTTCATCTTTGTGAAGGAAGATTATAAAGAAATACAGAATGCTCTAGTTCTGGACAAGAAGATCCCAAAGAAGTCCTACAAACGTTACTTGCTGAAGTTTAACAATGTGGGTTCTTTCCTTCCCTGTGTAAATTGACAGTTTGACTTCTAAATTTTCTCTAGTTATTTTTTCCTGTTTTTAATCATTTAATACTAATATTCAAGGTAATTACTATCACATAACAATCATATAAAAAATATAACCCATTTTAAAAGAAGTATCAGTTAACAAATATTTTTTGAACACCTACTACATGTCAGTCATTATTCTAGGTGTGGTGATTTAGGGTAAGCAAGATATAGAGTCCATGTTTTAAGGAGCTTACAGTATAGTGGAATATGTATAATAAAAACAAAAATACACAACAACTTTAGGGACGAAGAAGTGTAATAAGAAAGGATATAATAGCAATATTTTGTAGAGAATGGCTAGGGCATGCTACCTTAACTAGGGTAACTGGGAAAGTCTTCCCTGAGAAGATGGCATTTTGATTAGAACTTGATGAGAAGGAAGCAATTACATGAATATCTGGGCAAAAAGCATTTTTAAAAAAAGGACCATAAGTGCAAATGCCCAAGAGGGAGCAAGCTTGGGAAATATGATTGATTTCATGAGTAATTTATGAAAATCTGCCTCATTACTTTAGTCATTTCATGTACATTTTATTTATTTTTTGTTTTTTAATATTTATTTTTGGGGAGAGCACAAGCAGGGCAAGGGCAGAGAGAGGAGGATCTGAAGTGGACTCTGTGCTGAAAGGCTGACAGGAGCGAGCCAGATGTGGGGCTCAAACTCACAAACCATGAGATCATGACCTGAGCTGAAGTCAGACACTCAACCGACTGAGCCAGCCAAGTGCCCCTAGTCATTTCCTGTACATTTTAAAATCTTGGATATTGATGGTACAATTCATCAAGTATTGGGAACTTCTTGATTATAAGTAGTTCAACCATATTATGTTAGTCTATTGGAGAAAATCCTAGGCTGGAGTCAAAGTACCAGACTTCTTTCTTGTAGTGTACTATATGACTTTGAGTAAGTTACTTCATTTCATTGACTTGCTATTAAGTTCATTCATTGTACAGGTGGGAGAACTACCCTGGCCTTGCCCTACCCACATCACAGATTTTATGGACATAAAGTAGAACTGAACCAGTTACAATGGCTTTCTATTACTGAATGATACTGTAACATATCTATTGAATATAGAGAAGGTTCTCAAGTCTTTGACTTGATTCCATTTGGCCTGGGGCAAGTACCTTAATATTTGATATTGCTATAACTATATCATTGTAATTCAGAAATTTCTCCAGAAGATTGCCCTGGCTGTTCCATTCAGAGCATTGCTTCCAAGCTGAGATCACTGTTTAGGAGTTAGATATCATAGGTGACCAATAGAATGTGATAAGCAGTTTATTTATATTTAAGAATCACAGTCTATCTTGTCCTACACAGCTTTCTTCTTCTCTGTATATCTTTGTCTTTTTCCCTCTCTCTTTCCATTTGTATATGAGAGGTCATAGCTATTATAGTGGTTAAGAGCATAAGCATTGGAATAAATGAGCTTCAGGCTTGAGTTCCAGCTTTGCCATTCCTTAGCTAGATAGCTTTTTCTTAACCTCTGTAAAGTGGGGATTGGTAATACTGTTGTCTCATCAGGTGGTTGTGAGGATAAAATGAGCTTATGTATTGAAAGGCTTAACACTGTGCCTGGCCCACAGTACTCAGTAAATCATCATTAGTATTGTTTTCTCAAGTTTATGCCTTTGAATCTGACTGGGAAGATAACACACACACACACACACACACACACACACACACACACACACACACATTATATGATCAGTTATATCAATCAAGGTTCAAGGAGAGAAGCAGAACCCAAAGAAATATATAGTAAGGGGCACCTTGGTGGCGTAGTCAGTTGAGTGTCCAACTCTTGATTACAGCTCAGGTCATGATCCCAGGGTCATGGGATCTAGCCCTGTGTGGGGCTCCATGCTGAATGTGGAGCCTGCTTAAGATTCTGTCCCCTCCCCCATCATGTGCGCGCGCGTGCACGCGTGCGCGTGCTCTCTCTTTCTCTCTCTTTCTCTCTCTCTCTCTCTCTCTCTCTCTCTCTCTCTCAAAGAGAAAAAAATTTTAAAAAAATTCTTTACACTTATTTTTTTTTTTTATTTTTTTTTTCAACGTTTATTTATTTTTGGGACAGAGAGAGACAGAGCATGAACGGGGGAGGGGCAGAGAGAGAGAGGGAGACACAGAACTGGAAGCAGGCTCCGGCTCTGAGCCATCAGCCCAGAGCCTGACGCGGGGCTCGAACTCCCGGACCGCGAGATCGTGACCTGGCTGAAGTCGGACGCTTAACTGACTGCGCCACCCAGGCGCCCCTACACTTATTATATTTTAAGAAACAGAGTGATACAAAGCATGAGCAGGGGAGGAGCAGAGAGAGAAGGAGACACAGAATCTGAAGCAGGCTCCAGGTTCTGAGCAAGCGGTCAGCATAGAGCCTGATGCGGGGCTGGAACCCACGAACTGTGAGATCATGACCTGAGCCGAAGTCGGATGCCCAACCGACTGAGCCACCCAGGCAACCCCCCCCTTTTTTTTTTTTTTTTTTTTTTTTGGAAAAAGAAATTTTTTAAAGGTTTAGGGGTTCCTAGGTGGCTCAGTTGGTTAAGCGTCGGACTTTGGCCTGGTCAAGTTGATACATCCAAAGACCATCAGATTGGATTAAAACGATTTAGTTGGGAGGCACCTGGCTGGCTTAGTTGGTGGAGTGTGTGACTCTTGATCCCAGCATTATGAGTTCAAGCCCCACATTGGGTGTAGACATTACTTAAATAAATAAGTAAATCTTTTAAAAAATAAAATAATAAAATGATTTAGTTTGTACCAGAGATAGTTGTACTGCACCAATTTAAAGAAAGAAGGCTTCAATGAACACACATTTCTGTGGGTAGAATAGTAGAGAAAGGCTTCATAGAGGATGTAGAAACTTCTGTAGGCCTTCTAGAATAGAAAGAATTAGGTGGGTTCTTGAGGAATGTCTTTCTCCTTGTAATTACAAATCAGGCTTGCTTTAGTACTTTTATCCCAAAGAGCAATTTGATGATTAACATTAGATCTGAGAATTCCCAGAACATGCATTAGTAGCCACTGAACCACAGCCTTGGTTGTTGGGCCGTTTGGCTGCCCATAAATTAATAGATCTTCCTCTTTTGTCCTTTTATAGTAAATTTAAAACACAAACCTAGAATGTGGAACAAATTAGATATGTATTTCATATAAATTATATACTATGTTTGAATTAGTCTAATTTAGTAATCAAGTATATTTCTGATAATTTCAACATTGGAAATCAGTATAGAGCATTAGTATTATTTACCTGAGATGTTTTCTCTAATCAGTGGATAATTTTTGTTAAAAGATGTTACAAAGTTAATGTGTTTCTTATCTAAGGTTCCAGGAAGCTAGGAGCTAAAACTGGAATTAATTTCACACATTGTATATTGATTTGCAATTTGAATTAAAGTTTCTTGTGTTCAGTTTTTAATAATAGGATGATACTATCCACTGTTATATCCATTATTTAGAACTTGATTCCAGTGAAATGCATAACAGGCTTTTAAATAGTAGGCTTTTAAAACTTTGAGAAGAAAACGCAGTGGGGGTGGTTTACCAGGGGAAGCCAAGGTTAACTTGGTGGACGTTGTAAGCACTGAGAACGGTTCTGCTCTTCTTTGTTTAAAGGCAGCTCTCTCTGAAACTGAGGGGGCAACCACTAACTCACCCTAATTAGATGCTCTTGGAAGGATCTGTTTTTTTCCAGTTGTGCTTTTTTCTTTTATCCACCAAGCTAATTAGAATATGTTGTATAGTTCATTGTACATTTTCTCTGATTACAGAAATCACTAATTCACTCATTATTTCAGCAAGTTCTACTTGGTGCCTAGTCATAAAGGAATTTTTCACTGTTTGTGTAGTTTTCTGCCTTCTTTAAAAAAGAAAAAAAGAGTAAGGACAGGGAGAGAAATTTTCCTTCCATGTAATTTTCAGGACAACACTGTTTAATATTGGTATTTCTGACATATTCCTCAATGATGGAGAGTGTTGGTTTTGAGGTTCTATCTGCATAGTAATGAGGAATCACTCACTTCATGCTGGTGAACTTTTGTGAGTGTTACTTGAGCATGTGCTTTAAAGTGGAAGCAATAAAAGATAAGGAGCCCCTGAATTTTATTATAGTCTCTTTAAAGATCTGATTTCTAGAAATAATGGTTTGTTGCTTAAAACAACTAGCTTAACATATATGAAAGTTAGGATATTTAGAACTATGTTTTCAATTAGATAGTAATACATAACGATTTCATTTAGCTTTGCATTTGCTTAGAATAAATTATTATATGACTCTAGAGGTTCATTTTGTGTTGTTATCCTCTGTTTTTAAAATATATGGAATGAATCCACTTGGAACATACTGTCTTCAGAGTAGAAGCGTAATTTTTTCCTTTTAAGAAAAGTATAATTTTCTTTTATCTCAACTTGAGTTAGATTACCAATCTCTTCCTGGTGAATTTACAGAAAAATATTTACTAAACAAGTGTATTTTCAAGTCTTAACAAACATAAGCCCTATTCTAGGGTAATGTTACTGTTTAGATTATAGTAGCATTTCTGGTGACCTTCGTGTGTTAATGCTGCACTCTCTTATATCATGTGATGGTCACTGTAATCCTGAAACAGGTGGTATTGTTACCATTAGCATAATTCCTGAGAAGCAATAAAGAGACTAAGGGTTAAAGCCAGTTTGGAGGAAACAAGCCAGCAGGGCAACTGGCTGGCTCAGTTGGTAGACCAAATTACTCTTGATCTCGGGGTTGTGAGTTCAAGCCCCATGTTGAGTGTAGAGATTACAAAAATAAAGATTTTTTAGAAGAAACAAGCCAGCAATAAACACCATGATATTTTAGTTACATGCTTACCAGTACTTGCTAGAACTGGGAGATACAGAGATAAGACATGTCCCCTCCCTGAAGATGCTTACAGACTACTAGAGGATATGGAAAAATAAACAAGAAGCACATAATTGAGACTGGGAGTAGGGTTGCTAAATTTAGCAAAACAGACAAACACAAAAACAGGATGCCCAGTTAGATTTGAATTTAACTTAAAAATGAGTTTCTTTTTTGAGTGTAAGTATATCCCAACTATTGCCAATAAACAACTAATATTTTTTCAATATAAGTATGTCCCCTGTGATATTTTACTGGGAAGTCGGAGAACATCCCAGAAGACTCCTTGGAAGACTCCTTGTATCTTAGCTGAATTTTGAAGAATCAGGCATTGCAAGCAGGAGGAGGCTTGTGCACGGCTACATTCAGATAGGAAAGAATGCTACATTCCAGGAACTGCCTGGCTAGAGCAGAGTATGAGGAGCAATTTACGGAGGTCACAATAGCAGAGTCAAAATCATAAAAGACCATTTACGTCCTATTGAGGAGTTTGCCTTCCATCCTCAGGGCAGTATAAAGTCAACAGAAGTTTTTAAGCAGGGAAGTAAGTGGTCAGATTTATGTTTCAGAAGAATTTCACCAATTGTGGTAGAGAGGGTGGGCTGGATAGGAGATGCCACAGGAAGGGAGACCAGTTTTATGGTTGTTGTAGTAATCCAGGGACAAAGCAGTCAGGATTTAAATCATGGCGTTAGTGGTGGAAATGGAGGGGGGAAAATCGTTTCAAAGATATTAAGGAAATAATTTGATTGCCAGCACTTGGTGACCAATTGAATGTGGGGGGAACAGGGAAGAAGGAGAAGTTTAAGACAACTCACTGTTTATTCCTTCAGATGCATGGGTGATGGCACCTTTCAGTGACATAGGGAATAAAAGCTTAAGTTTGGATAAGAGGAAATAAGAGTTGACAGCAAGTATAGACTGCTGTTTCTAGGAACTGTGCTGGGAAATCAGTCAGTTTTGATTTGGTTTAAATTTTTTTTAATTGTGGTGAAGTATACAGAACATAACATTTACTGTATTTTTAAATGTGTACTTATTTATTTTGATGGGGGAGGGGCAGAGAACGGGACAGAAAGAACCCCAGGCAGGCTCGGAGCTGTCAACGTTGAGCCTGACTCCAGGCTCTATCTCACTAATGGTGAGATCATGACCTGAGCTGAAATTGAGAATTGGATGCTTAACTGACTGAGCCACTCAGGTGCCCCTAACATTTACCACCTTAATCATTTTTTTTTTGTTTTTCATTACCTTTTTTCAGCTTTATTGATGTATAATTGACAAAATTGTAAGATTTTTAAGGGTGCAATGTAGTGATTTGATATACATACACATTCGGAAGGGATTCCCTCCCTTGAGTTAAATAGCACATCCATTACTTCACATATTTACCTTTTTTGGGGGAGGGGTGAAAACATTTAAGTCCTAATCTCAACAGATTCCATTTATACAATACAGCATTATAAACTACAGCCACCATGTTATTCATTAGATCTTCAGACCTTATTCATCATCTAACTGAACATTTGTACTGTTTTACCAACCTCTCCCTATTTTCCACACTCCCCAGCCCATGGTAACCACTTTCTTACTTCGTTTCTAGGATCTTGACTTTTTTTTAAAAAAAAATGTTTATTTCGAGAGAGAGACAGAGTAGGGGAGGGTCAGAAAGAGAGGGAGAGAGAATCCCAAGCAGACTCCGTGCTGTCAGCACAAAGCCCGACCCGGAGTTGGATCTCACCAGCTGTGAAATTGTGACCTGAACTGAAATCAAGAGCTGGATGCTCAACTGACTAAGCCACCCAGGCACCCTGGCTTTTTTTAATTCTACATATATGTGATACCATACAGTATTTGTCTTTCTCTGACTTATTTCACTTAGCATAATGCCTTCCAGATTCGTCCATGTTGTCACAACTGATAGAATTTCCGTATTTTTTAAAGGCTGAACAATATTTCGTTGTGTGTGTATATGTATATATATGAATTAATAAAATGTGTGTATGTATATATTTATGCATATATATACATATTTGTGTATGTATACCTATGTATGTGTGTGTGTGTATATATATATATATATATATATATATATATATATATGTATATATATATATGTATACATACACCGCCCTCCCCCACATTTTCTTTATTTGTCCATCATTGGACGAATCTTTTTTTTATAAGACAGGTTCTTCTTCTTTTTTTGTTTTTCAATTTTTTTAAAGTAATCTCTACACCCAACGTGGTGCTTGAACTTATGACCCCAAGATCAGGAGTCACATGCTCTATAGACTGAGCCAGCAAGGTGAACCTACTTAGATTGTTTCCATACTCTGGCTGTTGTGAATAGTGCTGCAATGAACATGAACAGGTATCTCTTTGAGACAATAATTTCATTTTCTTTGTATATATACCCAGAAGTCAGATTGCTGGATCATATGGTAGTTCTATTTTTAATTTCTTACAAAACCTCCATACTGTTTTCCACAGTGCATTGAAACCATTTTTAAGTGTATAGTTCAGTAGTGTTAAGTATATTCATGGCTGTGAAACCAGTCTCCATAAACATTTTCATCTTGCAAACCTAAAACTCTATACCCATTAAACAAGAACTTCCCATTTTCCCTCCTCCCCAACCCCTGGCAACTACCATTCTACTCACCATTTCCATGAGTGTGTCTACTTTAGATACCTCATAAAAGTGGAATCGCACAGTACTTGTCATTTTGTGCCTGGCTTATTTCACTTCGTATAATATCTTTAGGGTTCCTCCATACTGTAGCATGTTTCAGAGTTTCCTTACTTTTTAAGGTTGAATAATATTAAGGTTGTACATATATACCATGATTTGTTTATCCATCATCCATGAGTGGACCCTTGGGTTGCTTCTACCTTTTGGCTGAGAAATTGTTTTAAATTGACCTCATCCAGTTTGGTTATGCACACTCCTTAGATTCTGTTTTGAAAGATAAGGGTAGCTTCTGAAAATATTTGCTCCAGGTGAGTATTAACTATTCCTGCACCACCATATTACTGGATTATAAAATCTGAAGCAGGCTCCAGGCTGTCAGCACAGAGCCCAACGTGAGGCCCAAACTCACGGACCGTGAGATCATGACCTGAGCCAAAGTCAGCACTTAACCAACTGAGCCACTCAGGTGCCCCTATAATGATGTGATTTCTGCTACACATATAGGCATTTATTCAGCCCATTTTTATTTGTAAGCAGTCACAAAACTTTTAATATAATCAGTCTGTAAATTTATTAAAGTTTTTATTCTGTCCTTTTCAGTCTTCTATTTGCATGAAAGATTTACTCAAAGCAGAAGCAATGATACTCCAGAGACAAGCTTCTGTTGCCCTTATAATTAGCATCAGGCAACTAGAAATTCTGAGCCAGTGATTCTTAAAATGTGGTCTCTTTGACCAGCAGCATTAGTATCGCTTCTTGGAAACTTGCTGCAAATGCAGATTTTCAGCCTCACCGAGAACTAAATGAGTCAGAAACTGACATCTGGGTCCATCTTTCTGTGTTTTAGGTTTTTTTAATGTTTATTTATTTTTGAGACCGAGAGAGACAGAGCATGAATGGGGAAGGGTTGGAAAAAGGGAGACACAGAATCTGAAGCAGGCTCCAGGCTCCAAGCTCTGAGCTGTCAACACAGAGCCAGATGCGGGACTCGAACTCACGGACTGTGAGATCATGACCTAAGCGGAAGTCGGATGCTTAACCGACTGAGCCACCCAGGCGCCGCCCCCCCCCCCCCATCTTTCTGTGTTTTAACACAAACTTCAGGAGATCTAAATCTCCCTAAAGTTTGAGAATCTCTGTTGTAAAACTGTTAACTCCAAGTACTTCTTTTTACCCCCATTATGAAAAGATAAGGAATATTTCGTATTTTAGCCAATCCAAATATTTTAAATACCTTCAATTTCACCATAGATAGTCCATTTCTAACATTCATTCACTACGATATTTAACAAGCTAAAAATTTCACCAATATGATCCTAATTTGGTAATTAATAAAATCCCCCAAATGCGTCAATCTTAGTCAAGATGTGGACAATAGAAGCATGTATTACCTTGGAGCATGTGCTTCCTTATTACCTGACTGGGACTCTTGTGGAGCCCCTATACATTCCTGGACTAAAAACAAAAATATCACACTGTGTACACTGAATAATTTTAAAGTATATTACAGATGTTATAACAGAAGGGAAGGAAAGAGTTGAGAGGGTTCTTGTGTGTGTGTGTGTGTGTGTGTGTGTGTGTATGTGTGTGTGCATGTGCATACATGTAGGGAGAGGAAAAGAGAGTCTATGATAAGCACAATTAATGGTTGAGAGAAAGAATTCAGGAAGAGGGGAAAGGAGAGAGGCTGGAGATACAGCGAGAGTGCAGAGAGTGGTGAAGATTAAAAATAGCTGATATAGATATTGGAGAGCGCACTGACTAGACTTGGAGAATTTTCAGGCACTGGTTAAGAGACCAACTCTGCTGTTTTGTCCTAAAGAGAAATTGTAAGATTGTCTAAAATACATTTTTATAATATGTATCTTAGAAAATGATTTAAGACCTGGTACTTATACATCTATTTGTTGTTATCACCCCTTGAGGTAGTTTCCACAGTTCATGAAATTATTCCTTCAGCACCAATGAGTTTTGTAAAATTTAGCTGAAGAGTGCCATCTTCTGGTACTATTAGGTATGTGCAAGCAAAGGCAGAGTATGGGAGAATCCTCATAGTAATAAAATCTTAGAACTGGAAAAACCTTTAATGTTTTTTGCTGAGTATCCTATTGTGAAGTTGAACTCCTTTATAATCTGTATCTTTTTAGTTAGGAGATCAGATTGCTGACAGTGATTATAGGTTGTGTGTATGACCATGCCTGAAAAACAAACAAAACAGTATGTGGCCAACCAATCTTTTCATATAAGCTTGTGGGAAATTTGCTTTTGGTTTGTGATAGAAGCCACAAGTTGAAGAGCCTGTTGTCTGTGACTACCTCTTTGATGCAGGGTTGGCTTGAGGCCTTTGCTCAAAACAAGAAACTGATTCTTATAGCAGAATGTCAGATTTGTCTTCACTGCTTAACAGTTTACCAGTAAGATACTGATTTATTCTTTTTTTTTAATGTTGAATGGATTATAGAAAATTACTAATTTTATCTTCAGTGAGGTTTTGAAATCAAAACCATTATGTTTTTTATCATCGTTTTATATATATATACATATAACATATATATATATATATGTTAATTTTTGAGAGAGAGAGAGAGCACAAGCTGGGGAGGGGCAGAAAGAGAGGAGACACAGAATCTGAAGTAGGCTCCAGACTCTGAGCTGCAGCACAGAGCCCGATGCAGAGCTCGAACCCACGAACCATGAGATCATGACCTGAGCCAAAGTCCGACGCTTAACTGAGCCAACCAGGTGCTCCTTATCATGGTGATTTAATAAACATTTACTGAATACTTAAAATACTAAACTCTCTTCTGTATGCTAGAGAGAAAGGGGAGGTTCAAAGATGAATATGACTTTGTCTCTGCCTTTCGACCAGGGAAGATAACATGAACATAAATGATGTTAGATCTGGGAATATAAAGAAGGAAGGGAGGAAGAATATAGTATCAGGAAGGAAATATACAGTCTCAAGATTATTCATTGGCAATAATGTCGTGGAAAGGGCCACATTTAAATCTTGACCTGGAGCAGGTTATGAATCGAGTGTTCCTCAAGATTCAGGAGCCAAATCTCAGGACACTTGATCCTTTAAGTCCTTTAAGTCCTGTTCCAGAAGCTCTTCACAACAGAATGTGCTATTTCTGCATGAAAACCAAGAACACAGTTCATTTATTCATTTGTTCAGCAAGTGCTTTTTATACACATTTGATTATGTGTCAGGCATTGTGCAAAGTCCTAAGGAAACAAAGATGGAAGTTCTGGCCCTACTTTGAGTTGCTTATGCAGAGGGAATGAATGTGACCAGAGCCCTTTGGTAGGAATACTGTGGATGGACATCTGACTCAGCCATTATTAAATCTGCTCTACATGTTTCTCTCCAAGATTAAGTCATTCTGGTTCTTTTACCTCAATCACTAATTAAAAGCACAGGCTCTGGAGGCAAACTATCTCGCTTCAGATTCTAGCATTACCACTAACCTGCTCTGCAAATTCCTTAACCTCTGTTGCCTTAATTTATTTATTAATAAAATGGAGATAAATGATGGTAACATCTGTTTTATTGGGAGATTGTGAAGATTAAAGAGTTATACACAAAAAGGTATTAGAATAATGCTGAAATACAGCAAACAATATGACAAATACCCATGGAGCTACCATCTACCTAACAAACCTTTTGCCATATTTGCTTCATTTTTAAAAGGGAAAAGCATCACAGATCCAATTGAAGCTCTCTATCCTTCCTGATATTCTCCTTCCTCCTCCCTAGGGGTAACCACCATCTTGAATTTGCTGTGAGTCCTTACCATCATATTCTATACTTTCACTATATGTGTACAGGGACATAAACAATATATAGTATTGCGTTGCATGTTTCTAAACTGTTTTTTTTTTTAAGAGAGAGAGAGAACATGAGTGGAGGAGAATGACAGAGGGAGAGAGAGACAGAGACAGAGAGAGACAGAGACAGAGCATTTTAAGCAGGCTTCATGCTCAGCACAGAGCCCAACGCAGGGCTTGATTACACAACCTTGGGATCATGACCTGAGTAAAATCAAGAGTTGGACACTCAGTCAACTGAGCCACTCAGGAGCCCTGTATGTTTCTAAACTTTAATTAGTGATATTAAACTGCACCTATCATTTTGTAACTTTTTCCACTTGACATTATGTTTTCAACATTTTTCCATGTTCTTTCATCTTAATTACTGAGTTCTTTTGAGTTAATTACTGAGCTAATTACTGAGTTCTTTCATGTTAATTACTCTATAGTCTTTCACTGTATGAATACACCTCGTTTTATTCAGCCATTCTCCTGTTGATGGACATTTGTGTTGTTAACCATTTTCCACTTAGACAGTACTACATCCTAAATGGCACCTTGAGGTCCTCCTAGACTGTACTTTGAGCTAAGACTTTTGGAGGGAAAGATTTTTCATTATGGGTTCAATTTTTTTTTTAATTTTTTTTTCAACGTTTATTTATTTATTTGGGACAGAGAGAGACAGAGCATGGGGGAGGGGGGGGGAGGGGCAGAGAGAGAGGGAGACACAGAATCGGAAACAGGCTCCAGGCTCCGAGCCATCAGCCCAGAGCCTGACGCGGGGCTCGAACTCACGGACCGCGAGATCGTGACCTGGCTGAAGTCGGACGCTTAACCGACTGCGCCACCCAGGCGCCCCGTGTTCAACTTTTTTTTAATGTTTACCAGTCTTATTCATATTTTGTTTCTTCTTGCATCTTTTCTATTGTTTCTATTTTTCTAGAAAAACTGTTCATTTCAAATGTATTGCCATAGTATTTATATTATTCACTATCCCTACCCTTTTCTTTCCTAATAATCCTTATTTGTGCCTCCTTTTTTTCATGATCAGTCTTGTTAAAGGTTTATCTCCTTTGCTAAAGTTTCAGAGAACTGTTGCTATTATTGATCTTTTCCTTTTTTTTTTTTTTTTATTAACTTCTGCTTTTTTTTCTTCTTCTTTTGGAGGTTTACTCTGTTATTGTTGGGTCTTTTTTAAGCCTCTTTAGTTGAATGCTTACTATTTATATTCAGTTTCTTATCTTTTTTCATCATTGCATTTAAAGCCATAAATTTCCCTCTAAGAACTCCTTTAGCTGCATCTTACAAGTTTTAATATGTATACGTTTGTTTGTTTGTTTGTTGTTCGTTCTAAATATTCTGCATTTCCATTGTGGTTTTTTCTTCAATCCACAAAATAGTTAGGAATGTGCTTTTTAGTTTCCAAACATGTGTTTATGTTTATGTTATTTTTGTTGTTGATTTCTTATTTCTTTGTGATCAGAGGATGTGGTCTATGTGATCTAAATTCATTAGAAACTCTAACCTGTAACCATAGGAGGTTTTGCTGCAGCTCCTGAGTAAGGCCTCAGAACTCCCACCCTCTTCGCCTTAGTAAAGACATATGCCGGTGAAATTGCTGGCCATCTGCTACAAGCAGATAATGTTTATACCAAACAGATGGTTCTGCATTCCCTAAAAATCCCCAGAGGTTGACCTGGGGAAGGAAGTATCGAGCATCTCCCATGTGATCCTCCCCAAACTGGGGTGTAGGAACTAGATTGCTCTGCTCCTCCTATGAAAGTGAAACCTCACCTTCTTGGTTACAGCCAGGTCTGAAGGAGAAAGCAAGCACGGTGGAGGCTTATCCAGGAGCTTCTCTGGTAGTGATAGCTGAAGGGCAACAACCCCCAGGTGTTGGCGTTTAACTCTACACATGGGCAGAGCACTCCATCTCTGTCAGGGCTATCCTTATCCTCCCAGCAAACTAGAAAGTATTGGTAGGGGGGCCCAGGAGGCAAGTCTGAGGAACCTGTGCTGACCTCTTCAAACATTGAGTATTTACCAGACTCGACTGTGCTTTGGCTTTTTCCTTGGGATCAGTGAAAAATTTAAGCCCCCAAAATGAAAGATCAAGAAATTATCCTCAGTCCCTATCCCACACAAGAGAAGCCCAGGGTTGGCCCTCTAGTAGGTTGCAATGTATCAAGAACCAGAGCTGGGCAAGACTGATCTGTGAGCCACATCATGTCATCAGACTGAGGGAACCAGACAGACACAGAGAACCATCAAAAGGTAATTGCAGAAACCAGAAAAGAGCAAGAGGTCTAAAGCAGAGATTGGGAGATGAAGGTCAGAGGAATTCTTACAACTATAGGAATATACCATAGCCTTCTATTGTTATTTTAATTGGTTAATTCCTTCTTTCTGCTTTCTTTGGATTAATTTTTTTTTCCAATTTCTTGAATTTTTAATTCATTTGTTTTGTTCTTTGCTGTTTGTTAACATAATTAAGACTTCGAATTCTACTCTAAATGGTTCTTTAATTTTATCATTAGTTTTATTTTTAGTTTCTGATTTTTTAAAAATTATCATTGTTATTTTCTAGACACTTAAATTTTCAATTTGAACTTTCTCTTTGATTCTCAAGAATTAGAAGGACCTTTAGTGGCACATGGGTAGCTCAGTTGGTTAGCATCCAACTCTTGGTTTCAGTTCGTTCTCTTTCTCCCATTTCTTTGCCCCTCTCCACGTCCCTCTCTCTGTCTCCAAATAAATAAACATTTAAAAAAAATAAAGAACATTTAATTATGTATGGGTAGATGTTTTATTAATTTCAAGTTTTATCATATTGTGATTAGAGAACACTGTTTCTGCCATATCTACTGTGTGGAATGTATTAAGATTTTCATCTGATTTTGTTTTTTTTTTAATGTTTATTATTTAATTTGAGAAAGAGAGAGCATGCGAGCAGGGGAGAGACAGAGAGAGGGAGGGAGAGAGAGAATCCCAAGTAGGCTCCGCACTGTCAGCAGAGCCCAACTCAGGGCTTGATCCCACCAACCGTGACATCATGATCTGAGTAGAAACCAAGAGTTGGGCGCTTAACCAATTGAGCCACCCAGGCACCCCTTGGTCTAATTTTGTAAATGTTCCATGAACATTTGAAAAGTCTGTTCTCACAGCAATTAGATCTACTTTATTATTCAGGCTTTCTAATTCTTTTATATCCTTTTTTTCATACACCTTATCTGTCATGGACTAAGAGAAGTCCATTAGGCTCTAATGTCTTTCTGTTTATTTCTTTTTTTATTTCTTACAGATTTTGCTTAATAAATTTTAATACTTTATTTGCCTTATAGAAACTCATGACTGTAATATCTTCATTGTGGATTGTATGTTTGATCATTGTAAAGAGACTTTTTTTTTTTTTTTTTTTTTTTTTTGCCTTATTTAATGCTTTCTTAACCTCTGACATCAACCTTGTCTGGGTCTGGTATAAGATTGTGATTTAATTGTGTTTTCCTTGCATTTTCCTGATATACCTGTACTATCTTTTATCTTTTATTTTCAACTTTTTTGACACTGGTTTCTAAAGATATTTTTATTTCAGTAGATGAGATTATCCTGTTGACATTTATAGATATGACTTAGTTCTGTATCACATTTTATGACCTACTTTCTGTTTTTAAGGATTCATTTGGTTTGTATCTTTCTCTAGATGGTGTATATTTGTTTCATGCATGTTCCTTCTGATTATTTAGGAAGGTCTGTATTCTGTTTTTAGCTCTTCTAATGTTTGTCTTTATTTTATAACTTTTAAAAACATACTTTATTTTTTTTAAGTTTATTTGAGAGAGAGAGAGAGAGAGAGAGAGAGAGAGAATGCTCACACAGGCACACGTGAGCCGTGGAGGGGCAGAGAGAGGGAGAAAGAGAATCCCAAGCAGGCTCCATGCCATCAGCGCAGAGCCCAATGCAGGGCTTGATCCCAACAGTGAGATCATGACCTGAGCCAAAATCAAGAGTTGGACAATTAACCGACTAAGCCACCCAGGAACCCCTATCCTCTATTTCTTTAGACTAAATCTACTTCTTACGAGCAGTGACCAGATTATAATTCCATTCATCTCATCTCCTTTACTCCGCCTAATTTTAATCAATATATTATTGTTATTAGTTCTTTTAGTGATCATTGGTATACTTTTGAATGTACCTCTATCTCTGTTAATTGATTTATAAGATGTAAATGTTATCTTTGACCTTGAATATTAAAAATAAAGAGGGGCGTGGGGTGGCTCAGTCAGTTGGGCGTCCGACTTCAGCTCAGGTCATGATCTCGCAGTTTGTGAGTTCAAGCCCAGCGTCAGGCTCTGTGCCGACAGCTCAGAGACTGGAGCCTGCTTCGGATTCTGTGTCTCCCTCTGTCTCTGCCCCTCCCATGCTCATGCTCTCTCTCTCTGTCTCTCAATAATAAATAATCATTAAAAAAAACTTAAAGATAAAGAAATCAACATCCTTTTGCCACCTTCCATCTTCCTACATCTTCCCTTCTTAGTTTTTGTTAATTTTATAACTTTTGCTGGTATAGTTTGTAATATAAACATTCTGAGTAATATATAAAATAGTTATTAAGAGAATGAGCTCTGGAACCAGACTGCCTAAGTTGGAATCTTGACTTTATCATTTTTAGGTGTGTGACCTTGAGCAGATTGCTTAACAGATATTTATTTGTTTCCTTGTTTTTACAATGGATATAACAATAGGTTCTACCTCACAGGTTTGTTTTCATGATAATGAATGAAAGTATAGCACTAGAACAGTGCCTGACACATAATGAGCATCTAGTAATTATAAGATATTGCATTAATTATTATGAAGTAGATTTCCAGTTTTGTTTTCATCCCAGTTCTATATTTCAACTGACTACCATGTTCAGGTTCTCTGTTCATCTCTTGGTTGCCTAAAATCCATTCTCAAGTAGTTAAGAGACACTAATGGCAGGGGCACCTGGGTGGTTCAGTTGGTTAGGCGTCCAACCCTTGATTTCAGCTCAGGTCATGATCTTGCAGTTCATGGGTTCAAGTCCTTGGGCTCCCGTGGAGCCTACTTCAGATTTTCCCTCTGCTCCTCCTCTTCTCTCTCTCTCTCTCAAAATAAATAAATAAATAAACCTTAAAAAAAAAGAGAGAGACTAATGGAAGTTATAATTTCTAAACCTTTTATGTTCAAAAACATTTGATGCCTTTTACTTGAAAGGAAGTTTAGTATGTAAAATAATAGTACCTACTATTGAGCACTTATTAAAATCACAGGTGATCTGTATTCATTATTATATCATTTTACCTCATAATAATGCTATAATTTTATTTTTATTTTTTTAAGTAAGCTCTATGCCCAATGTGGGGCTTGAAATCACCATGAGATCAAGAGTTGTATGCTGTACAGACTGAGCCAGGCGCCTCCTTCATAATAATGCTATAAGTCAAGTATTACGTGTATTATTCATATCCCCTTTCACAAATGAAAAGGCAAGTCACGCTTCCTTTCTCAGACTTTGCTGGCATTGAACCATTATCTAACATTGATGTGGCTGTGGAGAAATCTGAGGCCAATCTCATTTATTTCCCTTTAAAGATGCCTTGATCTTTTTGCCTGAATGCTCAAAGGATTATTTATTTTTGAAGTCTAGTAAAATTCAGTGGGATATGTCAGAAGGGTCATTCTGTGTCGGTTTTCTTGGGACATTGTGTGTTCTTTCAGTCTGTGAAGTGTGCTTTCACTTACACGAAGTTGCCTTGAATTCTACTTTGAATATTTTTTCTTTTCCACTTGTTCCATTCTCCTTCAGGTGGACATGCTGGATATCTTTTATCTTCTGTATCCATAATTTTGCCTCAGATTCTTTTTAGTTCTTTTTAAATTTCCATTTCCTTTTTCTCACTTTTCTTACCTAGCCCTCGTTTAAGTCTAACTGTGTTGTTATCCTTGTCTGCCTTCTTCTTCTGCCCCATTTATAATATGGCTTTAATTTTTAGGATCTTTTCCTTTTCTTCCTTCCTGAGTTCTGCTAGCTTATTTCACAATTCCTTCTGTTATCTCATCATCATTCTGCTTTGAGGTCTTATTTTTTGAACGGTTTCATTAAGTCCTTTGAATTCACAGCCGTATGCTTGATCTGCTTCATGGCAACGTATTTCTGGAAAATTTATTTTTATAACATTTCATTTCCTCCTTTTTCTTGTAGATTTGCTGTGTAGATCTTGGTTTCCTTGGTTATTACTTGTTACTAAACAAAAAGAGTTCTTCCTCAACCAGTTACTTACAGGAAGCAACTGGAGCAGTGAATTGTATTAGTAATGAGGCTGCTGTGGTCCAGAGTGTGTGTGTGTGTGTGTGTGTGTGTGTGTGTGTGTGTGTGTGTGTGTGAAAGAGAGAAAAAAGGAGAAACATAGAGACAAAAATATTCACATAGATTGGTTTAGCTAATGTTATCTCCCCAGCAGATGCTCATAATATACTTTCCCTCAACCCATTTCATTAACAGACTGCCTCCAACATAGGTAACATTTTTAAGGAATTTATCATTCAGCACTGCCTTGTCCTCCTATTTCATGATGGCAAATAGAGTCCTTGAAAGTTCCCACAACTTGTGCTCCCTTAAACTTTCATTGTAAGTCAGGGTGGTGGTTCTGCCCCTCAAGTGTACCATCTGTTTGGTTCTATGCCAACTTTGAGAAGTAAAATCACTGTAGTTATTTAATCTCAACATACTCTGGACTCTGGTATAATTTTCATTGAATTTGGTAGGCCATCCTCATTAATTGTGCCTTAGGGAGTTTGTGTTTATTTTCCTTATTTTCTTGTTTTTGGGTGATCTCAAGGATGACAAGATGACATCATGAGCTAATTTTATTTTGTTATTGTAAAATATTTTGGCATTTTATTTTATTTTTAAATGTTTATTTATTTTGAGGGGTGAGGGAGGGGCAGGAGGGAGGCAGAGGGAGAAAGAGAGAGAGACAGGCAGACAGAATCCCAAGCAGTCTCCATACTGTCAGCACAGAGCCCAAACGGGGCTCAAACTCACAAACCATGACCTGAGCCAAAGTCAAGAACTGGATGCTTAACTGACTGAGTCACCCAGGCACCCCATAAAATATTTTGGTACTTTAATTTTTTATTTTAAATTAGAACCATTTTTAAGAGTGCCTCTAATCTTAGAGCAGGTAGCATACCACCTCAGACCCTGTTAAGTGCGAAAAATAGCTTCCAGTTTTTTGCACAATATAGTCCCAACAAGATCTCTCCTCATCATATAGCAAGTAAGAGCAAAGCTCTGGATTCAAGTTCAAATCTGTCCAAATCCAGAGCCTGAGTTCTTTTCATCATAGAACTACATCTTAAAGAATATAGATATCTCTTTACAGTGTCTTTATTATGTTTCCTCTTATAAACATTTTTCATTAACTACTGTGTTTGTTTCCTGGTTTTTAGTGTGACAAGTACAAGACTGGAGTTATTGATGGACCGGCATGTAATAGCCTTTGTGTTACAGAGACTCTTTACTTTGGGAAATGCTTATCCACCAAGCCCAACAATCAGGTATGGACATTATGAATAAACATTCCAGACTGATAGTGCACTCTACTTTTACCTTAAATTAACGTATTATTAAAAGAATTCTTGACCCAGAGCTTTAGGAAATTTTATATACTTTAATTTTGTATGCTTTGATTCACTCATCCAATAGATATTAATCCTTTATTCCCAGTATATTCCAGACACTTTAGTTGTTAGGAATATAGTGGTAATTGAGATAGATAAGATTACTTCCATTATGGATCTTATATTAATTAATAGTGACTGATTCTGGGGTATGGGATTAGGGAAATGGAAACAGATGAGTTTTGCCTTTCATCTTTCTGTGTAATATGACTTTAAAAAATTTACTTCTAGCTATAAATGCTTACATTAAGAAACAAGAAAGATCTCAAATCAACAACCTAACTTTACAACTTAAGGAACTTGAAAAAGAACAAACTAAATCCAAAGCTAGCAGAAAAAAATAAATAATACAGATTACAGGAGAGAGAAATGAAATGGAGAATAGAAAAACAATAGAAAAAAATCAATGAAACCAAAGGTTGCTTCTTGGAAAATATCAACAAAATTGACAAACCTTTAGCTAGATGGTCTAAGAAGAAAAGAGAAGGCTCAGATTTCTAAAATCAAGACTGAAATGGGGATATTACTATTGATTCTATAGAAATAAAAAGTATTAAATGAGTACTATAAACAATTGTACACCAGGTTAAATAACCTAGATGAAATGGACAAATTCCTAGAAACAGAAAGCCTACCAAGAAATAGAAAATCTGAATAGACCTACAACTAGGAAGGAGATTGAATTAGTAATCAAAAGTCTCCCAACAAGAAAAGCCCTGACCCTGTTGCCTTCACTGGTGAATTCTACCAAACATTTAAATGCTTCTCAACCTTTCCCAAAAAATTGAAAAGGAGGGAATACTTCGTAACTCATTCTGTGAGGCCAGCATTACCCTGATACCAAAGCCAGATAAAGACACTACAGAAAATCTACAGACCTGGTGAACATTAATGCAAAATCCTCAACAAAATACTACCCAACCAAAATGAATGTAATAAAAAGATCATACACTGTGACCAAATAGGATTTATTCCTGGAATGCAAGGATGGTTCAAGATACAAAAATCAATCAATTTAATACACTAGATTAACAGAATGAAGGGGAAAAAAACCCTGGGATCATCTCCGTTGATGCAGGAAAAAAGTATTTGACAAAATTCAGTACCCTTTCATGATAAAAATACTCAACAAAGCAGGAATTAACGAATTTTTTTTTTAACGTTTATTTATTTTGAAACAGAGAGAGACACAGCATGAACGGGGGAGGGGTAGAGAGAGAGGGAGACACAGAATTGGAAGCAGGCTCCAGGCTCTGAGCCATCAGCCCAGAGCCGGACGTGGGGCTTGAACTCACCGACCGTGAGATCGTGACCTGAGCTGAAGTCGGACGCTTAACTGACTGAGCCACCCAGGCGCCCCCAACAAAGCAGGAATTAGAAGGCAACTACAACATAATAAAATCCATATATGAAAAATCCACAGCTAATTTCATACTTGATGGTGAAAGTCTGAAAGTTTTTCCTTTAAATTCAGGAACAAGGCAAGAATGCCCACTGTTGCCACCTGTATTCAAAACAGTACTGGAAGTTCTAGCCAAAGAGACAAGTAAGAGAAATTTTAAAAGGCATCCAAATTAGAAAGGAAAAAGTAAAATTATTTTTGTATGCAGATGACATGATCTTTTATATAAAAAACCTTGTTTTGGTAGAAAAACCTTTTATATAGAAAAAAATTGTTAAGCTAATAAATTAATTCAGCAAAGTAGCAAGAAACAAAGTCAACACATAAAAACCAGTTGTATTTCTATACACTAACAATGAACAATCCACAAAGGAAATTAAGAAAACCATTTACAATAGCATCGAAAAGAATAAAGTACCTAGGAATTAACATACCCAAGGAGGTAAAGGACTTGTACAATGATAACTTCAAAGCATTGTTGAAAGAATTAAAGACATAAACAAATGGAAACATATCCCATGTTCATGAATTGAAAGACTTAGTATTGTTAATCTCTTTCAAAATCCTGATGACATTTTTTGCAGAAATAGAAAAACCCACCCCAAAATTAAAAAGGAATCTCAAATAACCCCAAATAGCAAAACAATCTTGAAAAAGAACTACAGAGCTGGAGGATTCATATTTCCTGATTTCAAAACTTACTATATAAAGGGGTGCCTGGGCGGCTCAGTCAGTTAAGCGTCCAGCTTTGGCTCAGGTCAAGATCTCACAGTCCATGAGTTCGAGCCCTGCATCATGCTCTCTGCTGTCAGCACAGAGCCTGATTCAGATCCTCTCTCTGTGTCCCTTCCCCACTCACTTGCTGTCAAAAATTAAAAAATAAACAAACATTAAAAAAATACTCCACAGCTACAGTAATCAAAACAATGTTTACTGGAATAAAGATAGACATATAGATCAATAGAGTAGAGAGGCTAGAAATAAGCACCCACATATCTGATAAAGTAATTTTTGACAAGAGTGCTATGACCATTCAATAGAGAAAGGAGTCTTTTCAACAAATGGTGCTGGGAAAACTGGATATCCACATGCAAAAGAACGAAGTTGGACCCTTACCTAATGCCATATGCAAAAATTAAGTCAAAACATATTAAAGACTAAAATGTAAGAACTGAAACCATAAAACTCTTGGAAAAAATATAGGGCAGGGGCACCTGGGTGGCTCAGTCTGTTAAGTGTCCGACTCTTGATTTTACCTCAGGTCATGATCTCATAATTTGTGAGTTTGGCCCTGTGTCAGGCTCTGCACTCACAGCACAGAGCCGGCTTGGAATTCTCTTTCCCTGTCTCTCTGCCCTTCCCCCTGCCCTGTCTCAAAAATGAATAAATAAACATTAAAAAAATTTTTTAAATATAGGGCAAAAAAAATCATGACACTGGATTTGGCAATGATTCCTTGGCTCTGACACCAAAGGCACAGGCAACAAAAGAAAAAGAGACAAATTGTACTTCAGAAAAATTTAAAATTTTGTGCATCAAAGGGCGCCTGGATGGCCCAGTTGGTTAAGCATCCGACTTTGGCTCAGGTCATGATCTCATGGTTTGTGAGTTTGAGCCCTGCATCAGGGTCTGTGCTGAGCCTGGAGCCTGCTTCAGATTCTGTGTCTCCCTCTCTCTCTGCCCTTCCCCCACTCATGCTTTGTCTCTGTCTCTCAAAAATAAATAAATGTTAAAAAAAAATTTGTTTTAATTTTGTGCATCAAAAGAATATCAATAGAGTAAAAAGCAAATCCACAGAATGAGAGAAAACATTTGCAAATCACGTATCTGATAAGAGGTTAATATCCAGAATATATAGAGAACTTCTAAAACTCAACAACAACAAAACAACCATATTTAAAAATGTACGAAGGACTTGAATAGGCATTTCTCAAAAAAAAAAAAAAAAGATACACAAATGGCCAATAAGTACATAAAAAGATGCTCAGCATCACTTGATCTTAGGGAAATGCAAATCAAAATCACAATGAGATACCACTTCACACCCATTAGGATGACTACTATCCAAAAAATGGAAATTGACAAGGGTTGGTAAGGATGGAGAGAAATTGGGAACCCTTGTGCACTATTGGTGGGAATGTGATATGGCACAGCCATTGCAAAAAGCAATATAGCAATTCCTCAAAATATTAAACATAGAATGATTTTATGATCCAGCAATTTCACTTCTGGGTATATACCTTAACAAATTGAAAGCAGAGTCTTCATAAAAGATATCTGTACAACAATGTTCATATCAGCATTATTCACAGTAGCTACAATGAGGAAGCACTCAAGTGTCTATCAGCAGGTGAATAGAAATGCAAAATGTGGTATATACATATGGGTTATTAGCTTTAAAAAGGAAGAAATTCTGATACATGCTAATACATGGATGAATCTTGAGGACATTATGCTAAGTGAAATAAGCCAGTCACAAGAAGACAAGTTTTGTATTGTTCCATTTATATGAGATACTTAGATTAGTTAAAACTGTAAAGACAGAAAATAGAATGGTGATGTCAGGGGCTGGGGTGGGTGAGGAGGGAGAGCAGGGAGTTATTATTTAATGAGTGTAGAGTTTAACTTTTAGGAGATGAAGAGTTCTGCAGATGGATGGTGGTGATGGCTACACAACATTGTGAATGTAATACCAAAGTGGTTAAGATGGTAAATTTTGTTTTTAATATTTTGCCACAATTTAAAAACTGGAAAAAATAAAATTCATCATGGTCAAAAATATATGTATTTAAGCATGCATAGCTTTTATAATCTAAAAAAGTTATGGACAAAAGCTCAATCCTAATGTTTTGTTACTTTGTTTTTATAAGAAGAGGACACTAAAAATACAGTGGTAAAATTTTCTACTTAGCCTAAAGAATAATTTGTCATTCTTTTTTCATATAGATGTATTTAGGGATTTGGGGTAATCTACCAGGTGTTGTGAAATGTCAAATGGAACAAGCACTTCATCTTGATTTTGGGACTGAATTGGAACCAAGGAAAGAAATAGTGCTATTTGATAAGCCAACTAGGGGAACAACTGTACAGAAATTCAAAGAAATGGTCTACAGTCTCTTTAAAGTAAGTATATCCATTCACATGTTGTTAGTGTGAGGCAGTATATTCTTCTGGAAGAGTTGGTAAAACCTCATCCTAAGCCACAAAAATGTTGGTATTCTTTAACCTGTATCTAGGTCTCCATCTTGAGGAAATAATTCAAACAAAATGTGTGGAAGATGTTTATATTAACATTATTTATGATAGCTAAAAATATCCAGATATGAAAGGGGAATTCATTAAATTGATGAGCTGCTCTATAGTTTGACACTGTAACTGGCATACATTATTAAAGATGGGGGAGGGGATAAAATTAGTATACATACCCTGATTGCAAATTATTTTTCAAAGATTTAAGGAAATATTCATACAAAGATTAAATATATTAAAAGATAAAAATAGTTACAATTTTGGAAAGAATCTCTTTTTATTGCTGTCATATTTTCACTCAAAATCTTTTTTTTCTGAGGTTCCTGGTTGACTTAGTCAGTTAAACATTCGACTAGTGGTTTTGGCTCAGGTCACGATCTTGCAGTTCATGGGTTCTAGCCCCACATCGGGCTCTACGCTGAGAGTGTGGAGCCTGCTTGGGATTCTCTCCCCCTGCCTCTGCCCTTCCCCTACTCACACTTTCTCTTTCTCTCAAAATAAGTTTTTTAAAAAATCTTTCTTTACTTTGAACAGTTTACATTTTCAGACTATTTATCCCAAGAATCTTCATGGGGAAATACTTTTTTTTTTTTTTTTAGTTTTTATTTAATAAACACCCAACATGGGACTTGAACTCACAACCCCAAGATCAAGAGCTGCACACACCTCCAACTGAGCCAGCTGGGAGCCCCAATACTTTTTAACCTTCATCATTGGAATGATATAACTTGAACAACATAGTTCTATTAATGTATTTAACTACAAAATAGGAGAAAATAATTTTCCATTGACCCACATTATAACTTTGGATATGAGCACATTACACTGCAATTTTGCAAGTAAACGTATAAATAAGACAAAACTAATACTTAGTGTCTTGGATAACTGTATTTATCTACAGGGCCCAAGGGGCTAATGGAAGCTAGGGTGGCCATTTCTTAAAAAAATATATACTTAATGAAGTGGGTTTTACTATAATTATATAAAATATACTTATTCACTTAGTAAGCATGATATTTGGAGATGTATTAAGTTCCTTTATGGAGATTCAGTAACAAGATCATTACTTAGCATAGTAATCCTGTAAAGTTAGTATGTATATTATATGTGAGGTATTTTTCATTCCTTATACACATAGGCAAAGTTGGGTGACCAAGGAAACCTCTCTGAACTGGTTAATCTCATCTTGACGGTGGCTGATGGAGACAAAGATGGCCAGGTTTCCTTGGGAGAAGCAAAGTCAGCATGGGCACTTCTTCAACTAAATGAATTTCTTCTCATGGTGATACTTCAAGATAAAGAACATACCCCCAAATTAATGGGATTCTGTGGTGATCTCTATGTGATGGAAAGTGTTGAATATACCTCTCTTTATGGAATAAGCCTTCCATGGGTCATTGAACTTTTTATTCCATCTGGGTTCAGAAGAAGCATGGATCAGTTGTTCACACCATCATGGCCTAGAAAGGCTAAAATAGCCATAGGACTTCTGGAATTTGTGGAAGATGTTTTCCACGGCCCGTATGGAAACTTCCTCATGTGTGATATTAGTGCCAAAAACCTAGGATATAATGATAAGTATGATTTGAAAATGGTGGACATGAGAAAAATCGTGCCAGAGACAAACCTGAAAGAACTTATAAAGGATCGCCACTGTGAGTCTGATTTGGACTGTGTTTATGGCACGGATTGTCGAACTACCTGTGATCAGAGTACAATGAGGTGTACTTCAGAAGTGATACAACCAAACTTGGCAAAAGCCTGTCAGTTACTCAAAGACTACCTACTGCGTGGTGCTCCACCTGAAATTCGTGAAGAATTGGAAAAGCAACTTTATTCTTGTATTGCTCTCAAAGTCACAGCAAATCAAATGGAAATGGAACATTCTTTGATACTAAATAACCTAAAAACGTTACTGTGGAAGAAAATTTCCTACACAAATGACTCTTAGTTCATTTGGACATCGTGACCATCATAGGAAACTTAACAATTCTAAGGAAAAATTTTGAGCATTAAAAAAATGGCTTCTGACTCAAATCCTTTCCAGTTATACGAAACCCCTTTTCCCTGGTTTTAAGAAGCCATCATCTTAAGATACATATTGATTGCTTGAAGGAATGGCAGGAGGTATAGGATGAACTGATCCAAAGATTAATTCCTGCATTAGAAGCCCTGGTACATTTCTTCCCAGTACATTCACTGTGTTAACTATTTTGACTAATGACCTAAAATAATGCTGTGAAAAGCCTCATCCCATAAACAGTGAGAGTATTTCGTAGATTTTACTTAAGCCAAAATACCATTGCTGGAAACATTGCAATGAAGCTGCTGTTTAAAAAAATATATATATGTACACTTACTGAAGTCTTAGCATGGTAAAGTTTGCACATTAACAAGAAATTAAGACTGCAAAGCAGGTAAAGTTACTCCTTTATAAACAGATGTTGGGTTAATAGCATGGTTTGTTGTATTTATAGACCTAAAAACATTTGTTACATGGCTTCAGAATGTTGAGTGGCTATTAGCTTAAAAATAAAAATCCATCAGAAAGTGTTCTACTTGGCAATATGTAACTGCCAAGTTTAGAGGCTGAAACTGGATGAGCTTTCATCATCCTTGATTTGATGGGTCCTTCATAGTGTCAATGAGCAGTCCTTCAAAACTGACTTAAGGCCATCAACTCAATCCAAATCCACAAGTCTGAATTTGAGCTATGGGGAAGTGGGACATTAAGAGGCAGACTCTGAAATCATGGGACTTTTTAATAACAATTTCCCATTTTGAACAGTATTTCCTGTTGGCCAAAGGGCTATTTCTTAAGAGGCATGTAAATTTATTTTTCCATGTGAACTTGATATGCAAGTTAATATTTGTTCATGTTATTTCCATGTTTATTAAGATCTGGCATGTACCTTTCAACATCTCTTTTGAAGGAACCTCTTTTGAAGGAAGACCCAGTATTTTTTGCTCCAAGGTTTCACCTGATTAAAGTGAAATGTTATGTGAACTTCACTGGACAGCCTTCTCTCAAAAATTAAAGCCATTGATGAGCACGTTTTGCTTACTTTAAAATGGTGTAGTTTGAAGGTACCTTTTCTTCCCACTAACCATCTGGTTACAATAAATGAATGGAAGAAATATTTCCTAGTGGATGGTTGGTCTGTTGCCTGCCAGACTTTTTAACGGAGAGCTGTATATCATACAATTAGAGGGACAACTCCTGTCACGGAAAACAGAAGCCCAAGAAGCAGGTGTGAACTTTGAGTCAATATGTAAAGTTATACTTGTTTCTTGAAGCAAACAAAAACAACCCATCAACTCCTCTGCTTTTATATTTGAGGTTATTTCTTGTAGTTTCATTAACAAGAGGTTAACACAGAAACTGCTGCTTGGTGAATAAGTTTATTATTGTCTTTATCTGAAAAATCTTCATAGAAAATTGTGGTTTGGTTTATTAGCTCTCAGCAGCCCGCTCCTGAGCTCTAAGGAAGCTTGCCTTCTTCTGAGCTACCCGATCTTTCTTCTGGGCAAGAGACATTTTCGGACGGTTCCACCTACAAAACAGAGTAAAATTAAGAGACAAATGTGATTTTTAAAAACCATAGCTAGAGGATAAAAAACAAATATTTAACTTCGAAAAGGACAAGACTGCAACCAGGTCAAACAATCCAAATTCCAATATACCTACTTATGATCATAAGCTAACTTCCCCACACCCATTATTAAAGAGATGCATTATTTAAAAATGCAGTTAACTGGTAGTTATACTGTACTGGGATAGAAGGGGTCAGCTCAGTAAGTAGCTTCTGAGGCTAATACATTTCTATCACCATAATTACTTTAGCAAACCTGGTTCCCCTCACTTCTGCAACATCATGCAGAGTTAGTGATCGAGTTTGCACAACTTCAGTAAGAGTCTGAGTAACACAAAACAAGGTAAGAAACTCCTCCCAACCTCTCTGAGAAAGACAACAGGAGGATGCATACCTCTTCTTTTTGACTTCTTTCTTAGGCTTCTTCTCATAGACTGGATTCTCTCGAATAGCAGCATGAGCTTTCTTATACATCTCCTCCATCTGAAAGAAAGCAAAGCAAACAGTACTTGGTTTCATTTCACATGCCCTACAACAGTCAGGTAACACTGCATTCTACTACTGGCTCTATTTCATCCTTCTAAACCAGACTGTCAAAAGCAACTAAACTAGGTCAATGCTGGTATCTCCTATTTCTACATGTAACCCACCTTTTCTTTAAAATACTCTGACCTCCCTCCCCTACTTGCGCATTTTCAAAATAAACTTAAAAAAAAAAAAAATAACAGGGCGCCTGGGTGGCTCAGTTAGATGTCTGACTCTTCAATCTCAGCTCAGGTCATGATCTCTAACACCCTGCATCAGGCTCTGTGCTGACACTGTGGAGCCTGCTTGGAATTCTTGCTTTCTGCCACTCCCCCTTCCCCTGCTCTCTCAAAATAAATACATTTTAAAAAATAAAATACTGTCTGACCTAAATTCTTTTTGAGAGCACGTACATGACACTTAACCAACTGAGCCACCCAGGTGCCCCTGACCTAAATTCTTTTATTCAAGTGAGAATACATGCCAAAACCAAGTATTTAAGATGTTAAGATGAAGAGTATATGGGGCCAACAAGCAATTGCTAAATTCATTTGTGTTCTCCCACATTCGCCCAATTTGTATTTTCCTTCAGTACCTGATAAGATCTTTCAATGCTATACCCAGAACTGCATACCAGGGACCTCTTCTATCTATTACTATTAGGAATCACTAGTATTTGGCAACAGTATTAGGCCTCTGTGGAAACAGAGGTTTGAATTTCTCTAGAAAACCCTGAGACACTATCCAATTAGATCTTAATGAGAATTTTGTTCTAAAATTCATCAAACAACAATGCTGTATCTCTGAACTGTTTCAATCACCACCTCCAAATAAATGACGATGGGTTCTATGGAAGACCAAGTCATGAAGCAGCTATAAAATGCCTCAATGTTCATTATCACAATATAGTAACAAGCAGAGCCCCCTAAAGAATGAGTCACAGTAATCCAAGTCTCTAAAATTACTCATTCAATATGGAGAAAATATCACTACATGCATTTATTTGTATAAAACTTAGCAAAAGATGGGGGGCGCCTGGGTGGCTCAGTCGGTTAAGCAGCCGACATCGGCTCAGGTCATGATCTTGCGGTCCGTGAGTTCGAGCCCCGCGTCGGGCTCTGTGCTGACAGCTCAGAGCCTGGAGCCTGTTTCAGATTCTGTGTCTCCCTCTCTGACCCTCCCCCATTCATGCTCTGTCTCTGTCTCAAAAATAAACGTTAAAAAAAAAAAAAAAAACTTAGCAAAAGAAAATAATGCCAACACTTTCACTGCATGAGATCTCAACTCCCTAAAAACCTCCTCAAAGTTTCTCTTTTATTTTGGGCACTTTATGACAGCTCCCCACTGTATTTAACAAATCTATTCGATGACTTCAAGTGCTGTCATTTAATAAATCTAAGCAACTTGGTCCATTCGTTCCAAGAGAAACCAAGAGAAAATACAAACATGTACATAATGAGTTTAGGTAAAAACCACTTCCTCCTAGGGCAAGTCAAATGTCTGCAGAGGATTTCAGCAGCCATGCAGAAAAACAGGCTTCCACAGATCAAATTAATGAGCTAGCTGGGAAAAGTACATTAGCCTAAGAGTGGTCCAGCTGAAGTACACCACATATATTAGAAAGCATTAAGAAATAAATATCTGAAAGGAGCTTAGGAATTTGGAAAGTTTTGAGCAAGTGTGACATTACCAGAGTAAAAAATGGCTTAGGAAGAAAAATTATGCAGGCCAAGCAGAATCATCACAAGTAAAAGACCTATTTACCACAGCAAATGAGGACAATGTCAATAGTAACATAAAAGCATAAATTTCTGAACATTATCATGTACTTGAATTACCAACATAAATACTAACCTTTTCTTAGCTCCAAAACTCAAGCTATGTTTATTCAGTCCTAGACTGTGTCCTAAGCATACAAATGACAGTGATCTTCAATTACAACTCTACTTAAAAGATTTTCATAACCAAAACTGTGTCAAAATGGAAACTGTTCACTAACAGAAAAGGACATTTGATATAACCTCCAATGTATATACAACTCCATAAGCTACATAATAGTTTTGTAATAATCAGTGTGATTTTTGTGTTCTGTGCCTATTAACTTCCATTACTACAATGGATTAACAGAACCTTGGAGGTAAAACTTTAGGGCTCATAAGTTCTTTTTTTTAACATTTATTTATTTTTGAGACACAGCGACAGAGCACGAGTGGAGGAGGGGCAGAGAGGGAGACACAGAACGCAAAGCAGGCTCCAGGCTCTGAGCTCGACGCAGGGCTCAAACTCACGAACAAGATCATGACCTGACCTGAAGGACACTTAGCCGACTGAGCCACCCAGGCACCTCTACCTTGTCTGACTTTTAACTTACTCTTACCCACTATTCCAATTTCATGTCATCCCATTTTAAGGTAAGGACAGCTCATTTGAGTCCATCTATACCTACTAACATACTCGTATTTAACTTGTAGATGTTAACTGGAAATAAAACTACTAATGTACCCACCCAAACCAAGTAGTAAAGCGCTCTATACACTAACCAATACAGGAATTTTTAGTTAAAATTTTTACCATGTCTGGAGTAACGTTGTTCTTTATGTATTGAGAGAACTGTTTTTTGTAAGCATCTTCATCTTCTTCCATTAGGTAACGCATATAATCTGCAACATTTTGACCCATGATGTGCTTCCGATGTACTTCTGCATTGAATTCCTTGCTTTCTGAATCATAACCAGGGAATCGTTTGGTACTAAAACAAAGTTTTTCATTTTAGCATGTAATGATTGAAATCAGTTCACTAGCAGGAATTCACTTCAGTAGCTGCCATCAGTCCCGTCTTGAAACAATTAATTGCATCATATGCAACCAAAGGACCAACTACTGACTGCTCAGTTAGTGGGATATCATCATTCAGCAGCTGATCTCTGAATTCCCAGATAGAAGAGAAAATCATGCCACAAACACCTTTAAAAGTCACAAAATGAATCAAGCTTCTACCACTATCAAGTTAGTTTTCCATATTAGTATAGGAAATGGTTTCAAAACTGTCCCCCCCCCCCCAAACCCTAGAATTTCTCAGTGGTGCCTCAGAGTACATGGAGATAAGTGATTTGTTCAGGACCACATCTAATAGGTGCTTTGCAAGAGATCTGCAGGTCCCTAAAAATGTATGTCCCACCATTATAAAAGTTCCAGTTAGGTTACATTTCATAGGCTAACCTCTCCAACGCCAAAACCTATAGCCAGATAAAATTTTGGTTAAGTCACCAACTACTTAAATAACCTTACGAGGCTAATAATAAATCATGTCTTAAAGATGCATCTACTCAACAATAACAAAAATCATTAACTTAAACCAAAGGAACTACCAAATTAAAATCACCTACTTAGCCTCTAATGATCTACAATCTTATTTCCAGTGGAAAGTTTGGGAATTTATCTTAAGCCTTTTCTCAAAATCTTTTCCTGGAGTTGACAGTTTCCCATAACTGAATAAGGCAATTTTCATTCTGAATGAAAAGAAAATGCACTGGGAGGGGAGTGAACTTGAGTTGCTCATTTCTAACCAAAACTAAGCCACAACACAAAAGCTGGTGGTTTCAACCCTGGCTTTTCTGCTACTGGCTCTAAAACCTTGAACGAATCATTTACCTCTGAACCTCAGTCTCATTTATGAAATACGTTACAATTCCTTCCTGTCCTGCCAGGTTCCTTTTGCATAGTATTAAGCATATAGCAGGTACACAATGATAGCTTCCTATTATTTTAATTGATTCAGTAATCTCCAGAGTCCAACCAGTTAGAAATGGAAATACTGGAGTCTAAACAATGAAGATTTGAATACTATTACCTGTGAGGAATAGACAAGCCTCCATCCACAGCTCCCTTGAGGGCCCCAAAAACTTTATTTCCAGTAGTAGTTCTGGCAAGACCTGCATCCAAATAGCAGGTGAAGGCACCAGGTTGACCATCAATGCTTTCCACATTGTATTCATCTCCAGTCACTTCTACTTGGCCTTCATAGATCTTATCCATGCCAAACCTATTGAGAAGCTATTAACAAAAAAGCCAGTCTAAATATATTTAAACAATTCTAACATCCAGTCACAACATTAATGACCTGACGAGGAGAAAAAATTTCCTTCCAATTCACTTATCCCTTTGTACCAACTTACTTTTAAATATTAAGATGCTACAAAAAGAAACTTCAGACCTTCGAATTTATACAAGAATTTTGTCTTGTAGCTTCTGAACCTTTGCTACATGTCCATACTTGACTTATGTAGCCATCAATTAAGATGTAACCATGCTGTATGTATCTACTCAAGGGAGATATTCTCCACATTTCTTCAGTCTTATTTGGCTACAATAAAATTCAACTATTTATGTTATCACACATGTAGTTTTGATTAATTTCATTAAAATCTTAGGAGGAGGATCCTGGGCAGAAGAGAACATCTGCAGAGCTCTACTCTCCAAAGACATTACATCAATAAGGTTGACTCCTCTGCTAGTACATCTAACTAGAACTTCACCACAAGCAGTGGGAGTTTGTACCACATTGTTCTCATATATAAGGACGATGCTTCCCACTCCTACTCAAGCATATTTATAACCAATGAAAATGTGGGTCCCTAACAATGATGCATGCTTAACATTTCCAATGCAAAACAAGATCGGTAACAGAAAACAAAAGGCAAAAAAAAAAAAATCACATTTGCATCTACTTTCCACGTATTATAGGAAATGATGCCACCCAAAGGCAAAAATGATTAAAAAAACTGAATCCCATACCCATGCCTGCTCACCCTCCCCAAATTTAAAACATTGTTTCTCAAAATTAACATGTGTATAACCTGGACATCCTATTATAGATTCCAGGAGTGAGGCATGCAGCCTGCATTTTAAATGTGCACTGATGGTCAGAAAATCTATACCTCTGAATAAAGGTCTGCAACATCCAACAAGGCAATAATTAACCTACAGATGGCTATTTAAAATTGTTTAAATTCAGTGCTCGCTTCAGCAGCACATATACTAAAATTGTTTGAATTCAATTCCTCAACAGCACCAGCCACATTTCATGTGCTCAACATCCACATGTGGCTAGTGGCTATCATTCTTTGGTTTATACTCTAGTGATCTAGACTCAACCCACAGGGTAAAAAAACAAAAACTATCTCCCCAGAGTACTAGAAAACTGTGTAGTCTCAAACTTTGTATTTATAAAATTGTCTTCCCTGATGATTACCTTGTAAGCAACAGCACAACAACAGGCACTTCCCAGAAGCCACAGCTGAGAGTATCTGATTCATGTGTGAACATCTACCTGGCAGACAACTCTTAACAATGAGCGAGTTGTAAAACATCAAAGTTATCTTCTACATACCCTGCGGGCCAGCAGCAGGCCAGTACAATATGCTGCAGCATAATTTGTCAGGCCAACCTTCACACCATACTTTGGGAGTTCATGAGCATACGCTGCACAAACTATCATGTCTCCTTCTATACGGGCATAAGCAATCTGTAAGAGAAAAACCAGATTAGTAATCTGTATTTTCAACTGTTTGATTACTTGTCCTAGGTGTCTTCTTTTTCAAAGGACTTAAAAAAAAAAAAAGAAAAAACTGGACACAAATTACAACGCTTAGAATCTGTCTTTGTTAACCTTACCAATGGGAGTTTATGGTTTGGTCAACTATAGCAGATAGGTTTTCTGTAAATGTCATAATATCACAAATTGAACTAAAAGTACCACACAGACATTGAACATCGAAATGCCTTTGGAATAAAACTGTTGTTCTTTCCAAATACTGAAAAGACTTAGCTGCATTAGTCAATGAATTAAAGAGGCATCATGAAAAAGTCAAAAAAGGAATCTATCATTATTTCAAACATCTTGTGAACTAAGCATAGCTAGGTCCAACAATGCTTCTAATACCTAATGTTTAGTTATCTGAAGTTAGGGATGAAGGAACTGTTAGTTTGCCCAGAAAACAGAGGTGTGCCTGCAAAAGCTCAGCAAATCATTAACTGTGAAAACTTTTCCCTAAATGTAAAAGCCCAGAAAACTAGCTTCTAGGAGCAAACTACCATTTTCTGGATGTCTTTTATGGGAAAGACACCTTCATACAGATTTATCAAAGCCTATTTCAAGTAATGAGCAGAAATAAAAACAATCTTAAAAGCCTAATTTAACCTCCACAACTCTCTTCAATAAGCAGTGGTATTGTGGCATATAAGGCCATACAGCACAAGTCAGGATTTAGTCCGTTAACAAATTCTATTACTCTCTTGGAACTGGAAAATGCAAGAACATACTTGGCCTCAAATTTATCCTCCTACCCCTACAAGAATAGTATATACCCGAGATTTCTCCAATCCTCTCCCCCACCATTAGAAAATGGGATTAAACTAGTTTGGTCAGGATTGTCAAACATGGCCAATTTTTCAGTTGAGTATTTTAATGTACCAATCCCTCCCATGCTCCAACTTCAGGCCTACTAAAAGAAAAACACTACTCAATGTTTTTAAAATGCCAGGCACTAGAGAGCCTCTAATCCATACATGTGTTTTGCCCCCCAAGTACAACTTCCAGCATTCAGTTAAAGAGGGTGAGGTTTACCATCTGTTGCTTGAGTTCTGAATACAACTTACCTGACAAATGATATCTCTGTTGGTTACGCGAACTATCATCCTGTATTTAGGTGTGTTGTACTTATTTTTATCCTGAATTACCAAGCGTTTCCGGGCATAGTAATCAGTTTTACCCTCTGGGGGGGAAAAAAAGCAATTTAAGAAAGTCTGTTCCACTGCAGAATCTTCTAATATTGTGAACATGAGTAACTGACCATACCTCGTCTTCTTCTAAATTTCACTTGGTATCTCTTGAAGTAAGCCTTATTCTTGACAACTTTAACAAACCCCTTTAAGAATAGAAGAATGTTATTAAAACTTTGATAAATGGCTTACGATATTTTTGATACCTGCGTTGACTCTGTAACAAAACAACACTTCAAGAGTGAATCCACACAACTGTCACTTTTGTAGACTCCAGTTTCTCAAACCAGAGGGTCAAGAATCACTTTTTCTACTTCCCATCAATCACTTTTCCAAAGCATTGCTTTAGACAGCAATCTTGCCTAACGTCAGTTTGTTCCAAACACCATACGTCTCATTTTGAGAACCTAACCCCGTATTTCCTGCACTGTCCACGCACGTTTTCCAAAAGCCTCAATTACTTGCCACAAAACTCATCTGGTCAAGGGCATATCTAGCAATTACTCCCGATTAAAAGAGCACTATCCCCCTCGGACCAAAGCAACACCCCATCCCCCAAATCATTAAAAACTAGTGCCAGCAACAGTCTAGAGACAGAGGCAGGAGGCACCTACCAACTAAAGGAGCTTTCTTTCGGGGCTCAGAAAAACCACAGCCTCCAGGCTGACTGTTAAGTTTAAAAGCCACCTCTGGAAGACCCACCGACCCAAGACTCTCCCGAAAAAACCACGGAGCAGTCAGGGCTGGATGAGTCCGAGGAGCCGCAGCCCATCTCCACTCAAGCATCCCCAGCTACTCACGGGACCGACTGCATGCAATCTTCCCCGCCTGCTGGTGCCCCTTCGGAGAAGCCGGCACTATCCCCACAGCCTGTCTACCAAAATCATCCCCCTCCTCAATCCGCCGCCCCGGCTCCTGATTTTCTTCGTCAACCCCTCCCCCAAGCTTGCGCGCCGGGCGGCAGCCATTAAGGCCACGCTGGGAGCGGCAGCCCTACCTCAGCAGAGCCCACTATCGAACGCCATCCAACCCCAGCGCCGCGCGAAACGGATCCTAGGCTGGCGTCTGAGCAAGGACAGGGAACCCCCGTGCATCCGTAGCCCCGATTCCAGATATCCACTCACCATCCTGCGGAACAGAGACCGGCGTCCGCGGCTCGCCACAGACCAGCAGGCCCAGCAGCGCTCCGCGGGGGGAAAAGGCCTCAATCCGTGCGCAGGCGCAGTATGTAGCACTGATGATCACGCGAGCGACGTATGGAAGAGAGAGCGCGCCGGCCCTAGGCGTGCGGAGTACTGCCCCCATCTGGCGGGAGGACCGATGCTGGACTTCGCCGGTCAGTAACAAACCTTCAAAGCCACCGAGTCCCCAAACTCCTGGCTGGAAATCCGGTTGGGATAGGCGGTAAGTAGCAGGGAGGATTATAGAAGTTGTCAGTTTCATATGCTAAGAAGTTGTTTCGTAACGAACATATATGACTTTGTAAATAGGAAAAAAAGTTTAAAATTAAATAGAATATATTTGCTGTGCAGCTCGTTTGCACCCTCCAGGACTCTACCTCCTGGACCTGGACTCCTCATCCGGGTCCAGGTCATACAGGATCTCTTCAGGAAGCCTTGTCCCAGTACTTCAAACCTGAGTGAGGAAGGAGCCTCTCTTCTGCCTTCCCACAGCACCTTCAAATCTGCTTCAGCCTACCCTCCCCTGTAAACACCCTGAGGGTGGGCCCTGAAGTCCCAGTTCACCCTTGAATTGCCTAGCACAATGCTGGCATTCAGTAAGTGCTTGGTGTTTGTTAAATGGTAAAAGAACTACTTACTGCACCCCTTTACCTCCATCATCTTTCTTGATCCCTGACAGCTTCATTCTTTTTCCCTCCATCACTCTGAGCTAGTCAGCTTAATTTTTCTCTGTAAGTACTTTTTTTTTCATTCTTTCAAAACTAATTTAAATTAAGGAATAAGCTGTTCCCTTTCCGTGTTCTACACACGCAGACTGAGGAGAACCAATCAACAAGCACCAGCCAAACAAAAAAGCGCCTCAAGAGAAAGTACTCCCTTACCTAATAGCATTTCAAAGGTGGTCGTTGGGCTATTGCATGAGAATCATTTGAGTACTGGTTAAAATGCAGATATCTGAATATCCCACCTTTCCTGAATCAAACTTGCTGGTTTGGTCCCAGGAATCTCAATTTTTAATTTGGCCTCAATCTCAATCAATGCAGGAGGTCTCAGGAAAGCAGAAAACAAATCTTATTTTGTCCAGTAATGGAATTTACTGATGCTACCAGGAAAAGAAAGCGAATTACTTACCAGCACAGCTGCTTAAAATATTCCCATCTTCAGAATGAGTGTTAACTCTATACCCCCATCATTCAAAATTTAAACTTACTCTTGGGAAGTGAATGTACATATAATTAATCTAGCAGGAAAAAATCAGTGTGCAAACTGCTCAATATCAGAGCAGGGAGGAGGGTCTGTCAAACAGAATGACAAGGTTAAGTGGCTCCAAAAAACTGCCACTGGACTAAACTAAAATTATGATACTAATTTCCTCTGGTTTCATTTGTAACTTCTTATATAACAGGAAAAATGTACATCGAGTCCACTCTGGCCAATGTCAACAGAGCTTTCAAGGAGAAATGTTAAAACATTTCACCGACAAGTGTGGTTCAATCTTTGCCAAGTGGCTTTTAGAAGTACAAGGAAAGAAGTATATAACTTATATTTATAGAAAATAAAGATCTTCATTTTGGTGTTTCACTAATTTATTAGCCTCTGAAAGGTGCCACATGTCTTTTTCAGGCCCTGCTTACCCTGGAGGGTGGAAGGATCAGAAGGGAAATCTACCTGGAAATAGGCCCACCCCTAATTTTACATGTTTTAGGGCAAGAGTATGTATGAAGGCCCACATATCATGCAGCTGAATATTTAGAAGTTATGAAGCAACCTAACACATTGTTGAATTAAACATTGTTTTATCCTCCTTGTACTTCTTCTTACGTTATTAGTCTTCATAACAACAAAATTAAAAATATATGCCCCTATTGCCTTTGGCTGCAGCTGGGGGTCTATAGCAAGTATTGGCTGGCTCAGCCAGTGCAGATGGTGATACCAGGAGCCAGGGGAACTTGTTTAGCACCCTTACCTAACATAATCTTGTTCAAGTGGTAAAAGTTAAAATTCACCAGCAATGGACCAGTCAACGTTTTGTGCCTCCTGATATGATGCATTGAGAAGAACACAGAAGTTACTTGCTACCAAATTTATGTAATTTAATCTAATTACATAATTTAACTATTCTGATATGTGATGAACTGCAAACAAACTCAAACTGAGGGACATTATACAAAGTAAGTGGTCTGTATTCCTCAGAAATTACAAAATCATGATGGATAAGGCCAGACTGAAAGAGACCAAAGTGATTTAACAGCTGAATGAAGTATGTGATCCTGGAACACATCCTGGATAAAAAAGAAGATGAAAAGGAAGACTTTAATTTCTTTTGTACAAAGGACATTCTCAGAACAATCAATGAAATTTGAATGGAGTCTGTGGATTAGATGGATTAGATGGTAGTAATAGATCAATGTTAACTGGATAGGTACACCATGGTTATATATAGGTGTTCTTGGTTGTTAGGAAATATACTCTGAACTATTTTGAAGTAATGGGCATTATGTTTGCAACTGACACTCAGTGTATGGCTCAGGAAAAAACCACATATGTGTGTGAATACACATACACATATATGTTTGTAAAGAGGAAAAACAATAAAGCAAATACGTTAAAATGTTAACAATGGGGAATCTGGGAAAAAGACATATGGAAATTCTTTGTACTATTCTTACAAACAATTTGTGATTGTGAATTTATTTCAAAATAAAAACTAAAACAACAATTCTTGCTGGAGTGGGAAATACTTTTTATGATTTGAAATGAGAGTGAACTCAATTTTATGCTATATGTCAAACATATATTACAAATAGAAACTCAGCAATTTTATTTATTGTAGTGATGGTTTCACACCAAAATACGAAAAGATTTCTATGATGTTACCCATATATTATAATTTTGAGATAACTACTTACTGCCCTAATCAGCTGGTTCTGTACTGTTACCAACTTTAATAATTATAATCAAAAACATCTTAAGTTATTTCAAAATGTTTTTTTCTTTGCAATTGACTTTTGCTTTATTTGAACTTATACACTGAAGGATAGCAAATAGTATGAACTACCTTATGGTTGGATACCCTTAATTGATATTAATCCATTAGAAACATTTTAAACATTCTAAACCTACACTTTTATGTAGGAAAAACTAATTATCCTCCCTCAATAAAAGAATAAACTTTCTTTTTAAAATATAAATCTGTGGTTTTTATGGAACTGAAAGTCAGTAAAATATCAAAGGCAACCAAACATAATTATGATCACCACCATAATTATGTCTGGGTGTTCTGTTGATAAGCTATTGATGTTTGAATGACTGATAAGATAAAGACATACAAAATTAATAAATTTATTGCATAAAAGTTCTGTTTCATATCTTCATTTCAGCAAAATTTCTATGTTGTTATCACTAAAATACCACACCATTTGTGTTCTACAGATAGTAATGTCAACTTGGACAGTCTTTCTTGGGTCATTGATGTGCTTATGTAATTTTTGTCAATTTCAACTAGGAGAAATTTTGTTATGCTGAAGCAAGAGAAACTGGAATTTTAAATAAAATTTATAAAGCAATACACTATTTAGATTTGGAAATGAACCATGATCTTTACATATCACATTCTAACAATGTAATGATGTCATATAAGATAAATTATTATCTTCAATAGAATACAATAGAAACTATTACTAGATTTAAAAAATTGTTTAATGTTCATTTTAAAAGAGAAAAGAGTGTGTGTGCATGTGCACACATACAAGCAAGTGGGGGAGGGGAAGAAAGAGAGAGAGAGAGAGAGAGAGAGAGAGAGAGAATCCCAAGCAGGCTCTATGCTGTCAGTGCAGAGCCCAATGCAAGGCTCCATCCCTTGAACTGTGAGATCATGACCTGAGCTGATATCAAGAGTTGGATACTTAACTAACTGAGCCACCCAGGTGTGCCTAGATATTTTGATATTGTCATATAACTCACTTTTATTGTGATTTTTACTGTCTCTTACAGTAGTATCCATATCCACACACATTTTGTTATTCTTCTAATATTTCAATACTATGGTATGATAAAGAACAACAAAAATATTATGTTGCTCAATTTGCTCAAATGTTTTTACAATCAGACTATACATTGATCTATCAAGGTCAGAAAATAATCTCCGTAGAAATTAGTTTCAGGTTTATTTGTACATGTATTTTCTTCTTCACAGCCATGGAAACTTTTTTGTTTTCTTGTTCTAATTTCTTTATATTTAATTAGAATGTCACATTTATTGAATATTTCTCATGCAGTTATATTTAAATTAGAAAAAAATTATCTAGGGGTACCTGGGTGGCTCAGGGGGGTTAAGTGTCCAACTTCAGCTCAGGTAATAATCTCATGGTTCATGGGTTCGAGCCTTGTGTCAGGCTTCATTCTGGCAGTCTGGAACCTGCTTGGGATTGTCTCTCTTCCTCTCTCTCTGCCCTTCCCCAACTCACACTTTCTCCTCAAAAGAATAAACTTTAAAAAAAAAAAGAAAAAATTGTCCAAAATTTTAATCCTTTTAAGAATTAGATGTGTTTGAAAAACAAACAAACAAGCAAACAAACAAACAAAAACTCTGGAAAACAGTGTGGAGGTTCCTCAAAAAATTAAAAATAGACCTACCCTATGACCCAGCAATAGCACTGCTAGGAATTTACCCAAGGGATACAGGAGTACTGATGCATAGGGGCACTTGTATCCCAATGTTTATAGCAGCACTCTCATCAATAGCCAAATTATGGAAAGAGCTGAATGTCCATCAACTGATGAATGGATAAAGAAATTGTGGTTTATATACACAATGGAGTACTACGTGGCAATGAGAAAGAATGAAATATGGCCCTTTGTAGCAATGTGGATGGAACTGGAGAGTGTTATGCTAAGTGAAATAAGCCATACAGAGAAAGACAGATAGCATATGGTTTCACTCTTATGTGGATCCTGAGAAACTTAACAGGAACCCATGGGGGAGGGGAAGGAAAAAAAAAAAAGAGGTTAGAGTGGGAGAGAGCCAAAGCATAAGAGACTGTTAAAAACTGAGAACAAACTGAGGGTTGATGGGGGGTGGGAGGGAGGGGAGGGTGGGTGATGGGTATTGAGGAGGGCACCTTTTGGGATGAGCACTGGGTGTTGTATGGAAACCAATTTGACAATAAGCTTCATATATTGAAAAAAAAAAAGGATTAGATGTGTTTGAGTTTTGAATACCTATATTACTACCAAAAGCAAGTAATACTATATATCAAATAAGTAGCACAAATTCAAAATTCATTTTTCATCCAAAGACTCTGATTTGCTCTTTATTTAAACACCTTCTATTCTTGGGGCGCCTGGGTGGCTCAGGTCATGATCTCACAAACCGTGAGTTTGAGCCCCGCATCCGGCTCTGTGCTGACAGCTTAGAGCCTGGAACCTGCTTCAAATTGTATGTCTCCCTCTCTCTCTCTGCTCCTCCCCCGCTCATGCTCTGTCTCTCTCCTTCAAAAAACTAAATGAAAACATTTAAAAAAAATTTTAAACACCTTCTAGTCTTTCACTTTACTCTTCTAGCATCTCTTTACTCACTAGCATCTCATGTCTTGTTTAAATCAGATCTACTGTTTTAACATGATGAATACCTCTGGAACCAGGAACTGGAACATGAAGGTACACAAGAAAATGGAATTAAGGCTCTACTCAGACATGACACTTTGTTATACCAGAATTTGGGGGTGGGGTTCACATTACCACAAAGAAGGATTTGACAAGTTAATTTGTTTTCTTTGTTTTCTTCCTCTTTCCTAAAAAAGTTTCCATTACTCAAATCCTCCTGCACTCCAAAGAGTGTCTATTTCAAATGTCAACAGCAGCACAAACCCAAAACTTCCATGACATTCAGATACAATTGCCTTTTGTTTCAAGGACATAGCACAAGAAAAGTGGAATAGTGTTTCCCTGGGGCCTGGAAGGTGTTGATTACCAAGACAGAAGCTTAGGGTTTCTGGTCAGAGCCGAATGTTAAATCCTACGAGAGAGAGAGAGAGAGAGAGAGAGAGAGAGGAGAGAGAGAGAGAGAGAGAGGCAGCCATAGTCATGCATTTTTAGTAAGTTTACTTTTCTATGTGTTTTGTGATCTGCAGGGTATTATAAAGGCCAGGGCCAGGGCAAGAGCCCAGGTAAGGGCCCCTCTTGCTGGGTCAAAGGGAGGTATACTTCAGGAAACTTCATATCCACCAAAGATCACAGGATTTGAAATGTCTGAGCCCCTCCTGTTGGAGTGCTTTGCTGGAATCATCTCAGTGACTCAGACTTGACTGGAGGATTAGTGAGTGGGGATAAAGAGGGGGCTGTAGGGTTTCTATATCATAGAAATAGCAAGCATCTATTGAGAACCTACAATGTGCCACAGTCTATGCTGAGCGTTTATTACAGTATCTCATTTAATCTCAAAACCACTCTAGTAGATAGTATTATTACCCTCATTTTGCAAATGAAGAAATGGATGCCACAGCCAATCATAGCAGAACACAGGTGGCTATCATCAGTAATTTTCGGATGTGAGCCTGCCTTAAAACCATGCTAAAAGGGGTACCCGGGTGGCTCAGTCAGTTAAGTGCCCGACTCTTGATTTCGGCTCAGGTTATGATCTCACAGTTTGTGGGATTGAGCCCTGTGTCGGTCTTTGCACTGACAGTACAGAGCCTCCTTGGGATTCTCTCTCTTCCTCTTTCTCTGCCCTTCCCCCATTTGCATGCTCACTCTCTCTCAAAATAAATAAATAAACTTTAAAAATTTGTGCTAAAAGAGGGGCTCTAAATATTCATAAGCCTGTATATTTGACTTTGGAACATATTCCATAATGGATTTTTGTATGACTAAGATGTAAACATTCTTTGGCTTAGACTAACCATAATTAATTCTGTTTAGAAATAAAGGTGATGGAAATGCAAGCTGGTGCAGCCACTCTGGAAAACAGTATGGAGGTTCCTCAAAAAACTAAAAATAGAACTACCCTATGACCCAGCAATTGCACTACTAGGCATTTATCCAAGGGATACAGGTGTGCTGTTTCGAAGGGACACATGCACCCCATGTTTATAGCAGTACTGTCAACAATAGCCAAAGTATGGAAAGAGCCTAAATGTCCATCGATGGATGAATGGATAAAGAAGATGTGGTATATATATACAATGGAGTATTACTCAGCAATCAAAAGGAATGAAATCTTGCCATTTGCAACTATGTGTGTGGAACTGGAGGGTATTATGCTAAGCGGAATTAGTCACTCAGAGAAAGATATCATATGACTCACTCATATGAGAACTTTAAGAGACAAAACAGATGAACATAAAGGAAGGGAAACAAAAATAATAGAAAAACAGGGAGGGGGACAAAACAGAAGAGACTCATAAATATGGAGAACAAACGGAGGGTTACTGGAGGGGTTGTGGGAGGGGGGATGGGCTAAATGGGTAAGGGGCACTAAGGAATCTACTCCTGAAATCATTGTTGCACTATATGCTAACTAATTTGGATGTAAATTTTAAAAAATAAAAAATTAAACAAGTTAAATTAAAAAGAAAGAAAGAAAGGTGAAACTACAGCCCATAAAGTGCTTATCGTCTTCTGAACCTGGAGCTTCACAAAATTCCAGAAAAAGAGGTACAAAACTCTGGTCAGTATTAACTAAGAGACATATTCTTGTTCACCAGATGAAACCCATAGTTTTAGAATTAGGAGGGAAACTCTTGAAGCCTGAAGAAGGCAGTCCCAGGAGAAATCTGGGAAGTCCAGGATCACTTTATTAGATGGTTAGTTAACATATGAAAGTCAAAATATTTATTTTGGTTTTTTTAATGAAAATACTCATCTTTAACACTTTTTTTAAATTTTTTTTTCAACGTTTTATTTATTTTTGGGACAGAGAGAGACAGAGCATGAACGGGGGAGGGGCAGAGAGAGAGGGAGACACAGAATCGGAAACAGGCTTCAGGCTCTGAGCCATCAGCCCAGAGCCCGACGCAGGGCTCGAACTCACGGACCGCGAGATCGTGACCTGGCTGAAGTCGGACGCTTAACCCACTGCACCACCCAGGCGGCCCTCATCTTTAACACTTTTAAATGTTTATTATTTTTGAGAGAGAGAGACAGAGTGAAAGCAGGGGGGGGGGGACAGAGAGAGAGAGGGAGACACAGAATCCAAAGCAGGCTCCAGGCTCTGAGCTGTCAGCATAGAGCCTGAGTTCAAAGCCGGGCTTGAACTCACAAACCGCGAGATCATGACCTGAGCCAAAGTCAGATGTTTAACTCACTGAGCCACCCAGGTGCCCTGAAAGTCAAAATATTTAAATGACTCAGTAATATTTAGATGGTTTCTTGAAGACTAGGTTTATGATATGTTATTAAGAAAAAGTTAGAAATGTCTAAGAATTGCTAAACTTTAGAAGAGCTACTTTAAGGGCAGTTATCATCTGTCCTGCTTGCCTAAAAAAATCTCTTATTGCTACAAGATTGAAGGGGTATGAAATAAAGGCAAAGAAGCAGCTGGCTAAGAGTGTGTTAGGTGGTAAGAAAGCTACCTGGGAATTAAGAGTATGTGTCTACATCATTCCTGGGATCATCAAAAGTGATGGTCTTATTTTCCTTGTTCTTCACGTCTAATAATATATGTTTAATGACTAATTCCATAAATCCTCTTGAGATTCCACTTATTAAATGACACTAATAATATTTGTTTCCCTCTTCAGTTATTTTGGGCATATATAAGGTGGACCCAGTGAAAGCTGACCAAGTACTTTGGGAGAAACATTATAAATTATTGTGGCTGATTCTCCCCATCGCACATGACAGTAAAGCCAATTTCTGGATTCTTCCTGTCTCCCAGGGCAACTTCTTCAAGGAAAGATTGCAAACAAACAAACAAAAAAAGGTGTAATTATATCTATTACAGACAACTTCAAAGTGATGGTCATAATGCTCTGAGTCATTCCTATATTTCTGTGTGCGGTCAGCATCTTGGAGAGTCTGTGCTTAAAGGCACAGTGTCTTGAAGGGCACTTGAAGGGCACATCATAGCCATTAGATGAGTTTATGAATACATATAACTACTCTAGGAGCTCTAATGGAGGAAACAAGACAAGCACATAAGATGAACTTCTTATAGAGCAAATAACACCAAAAACTTTAGAGTCATACTTGATGCCACTCTTAATCAAGTTCCACATCCATAAAGTACATGGCTGTACTTTAAATATATGTATTACTTCTCATGTCCTCGTCCAAGCTGCCATTATCTATTACCTAGAATATTGCATTAACCTCTTAATAGGTCTCTCTGCTTTGAACTTGTTACTCCTACAATCTATTCTCCAGACTGCTTTTTAAAAAAAATGTAAGTCAGGGTTCATCTGGGTGGCTTAATTGATTAAGCATCCAACTCTTGGTTTGGGCTGAGGTCATGATCTCAGAGTTAATGAGATTGAGCCCCACTTCAGACTCCATGCTGATAGCACAGAACTTGCTTGGAATTCACTCTCTCCCTCTCTCTGCCCCTCCCCTGCTCTTACTAGTGTGCATGCTCTCTCTCTCAAAATAAACTTAAAAATTATGTATATATATATATATATATATATACACACACACACACACACACACATATATATACACATGTCAGAATATGTCGCCAACAGACACATGAAAAGATGCTCAACATCACTCATCATCAAGGAAATACAAATCGAAACTACAATGAGATATCACCTCACACCTGTCAGAATGGCTAAATCAAAAACACAAGAAACAAGTGTTGGTGAGGATGTGGAGAAAAAAGAACCCTTGTGCACTGTTGGTGGTAATGCAAATTGGTGCAGCCACTATGGAAAACAGTATGGAGGTTCCTCAAAAAATTAGAAATAGAACTACTCTGTGATCCAGGAATCCCACTACTGGGTGTTTACCAAAAAAATTCAAAACACTAATTTGAAGGGATACATGCACCCTGTGTTTATTGCAGCATTATTTACAATAGCCAAATTATGGAAGCAACCCAAGTGTCTGTCTATAGATGAGTGGATAAAGAAGAGGTGGTATATATACACAATGCACAATGGAATATTATTCAGCCATAAAAAAGAATGGAATCTTGCCATTTGCAAGAAGATGGGTAGAGTTAGAGAGTATAAAGCTAGGTGAAATAAATCAGTCAGAGAAAGACAGATACCATATGATCTCAATCATGTGGAATTTAAGAAAGAAAACAAACAAGTAAATGGAAAAAAAAGAGAGACAAACCAAGAAACCAACTCTTAACTGTAGAGAACAAACTGATGGCTACCAGAGGGGAGATGGGTGGGAGAAATAGGAGATGGGTATTAAAGGGTACACTTATTGTGATTAAAGAGAGAGAGAGAAGAGAAGAGAAGAGAAGAGAAGAGAAAAAGGAATATGTCACTTTTGTCCTCAAACTCTTTCAATGGCCAAAGTGTTCATTACAGCCTATGCAGCCCTATATGCTCTGCCCCCCCAACCCCATGTTTCTTTGACTTCATCTCAAGTCCTTCCATCCCTTTCTTATTCTACTCCAATTTGCCAGCCTCTAAGCCACTCCTATCTTAGAGTCTTGGCACTAACTATTCCCTCTGCCTTGATTGTGCATCCCCTAGTTCATTTAGTGTGCTGCGTTACTTTCAGCTTTCTATTCAATTGTCTTTTTTTTTTTTTTTACATAAAGGCATTTCCTAACCACTCCATCTAAATTAGAACACTCCATCATTCTTTATTCCCCATATTCTGCTTTTTCACCATAGCAATTATTACCTCCTAGCAGTTATAAATTTGTTTATTTGCTTATAGTCTGTCTGCCTTTCCTACTACAAGCATTTCATGAAGGCAGAAAAGGGACATGTTGAGGATAGAGCATGAAGAACAGAGCTTGGTATGAAATTAATTGAGTAAATGAAATAAATATGATATTATAATCCATAATTCATATGAATTCATATACAGACACTATAAAATCTGATCATTTATTCTAATCATTCCATTTATAAATTGGCATATAATAATCTACCTCAAAACATAAAGACTTAAAATAGTAGCACTCATTCGTTTTGCTCATGAATCTGCAATTTGGGCAAAATTGTTGGGAAGGCTTATTTCTGCTCCATTTGGCAACAGCTAAAGTAGCTCAACTGGGTCTGGAAAGATTCATTCGAGATGGTTCATTCACATGGCTGGTAAGTTGGAGCTTGGTATTGGCTAGGAGCTTGGTTCTTCTCCATGGGCTCTCTGTGACTTCTCCAGATTCTGCACAGAATAATGGCTAAGTTCCAGGACAGTGCTCCAAGAAAACAAGGTGTGGTTTTTACAGTACTCTGTGAGTCAAGGTAGTCACAAAGGCCCACCCAAAAGGAAAAGAGGCATGGATTTTGCCTCCTAATGGGGGAGTGGCTTGATTTTAGAAGCACATGCAGAATGGGCCATATTGTTGTAGTTATCTTTTAAGAATATAATCTGCTGTGTAATTAAACCAATCTTTGAGACACTGTAAAATAATTATAAAAACAGAAACATTGGTGTGTATGGAACTGTCCTATATAATAGCTACACTTTTCTTACACTCATGTTAAAAAGTTATGCTTAGAGGATCTCAGAAAAAAAATTCAATTTCTCTCTGGACTTTACCTCTGATGCTGCCTCCTGGGGCTCTTCTCCAACTTCCATAAACACCTCTTCAAATGAGACTTCAACCAGGACTGAATTCTTGCTCTTTTTTCTCCTCCACTATTAGACAATTATATTAAATAAAATTTAAAATACCAATAAAAAGTCAGTAAATGTATTCTGACTACATATCTTAAATGTTCTAATTCCTAATCGACATCTTTTTCAAATATTCCTCTTTCCGTGCAATTGAATAGACACGGGTTAAAATCCTGGCCTTCGCGAATACTGTCTGAACAACTTTTGTGAACTACTTGTTTGCAATCTTTGTCAATTTTTTTTAACATTGATTTATTTTTGAGAGACAGAGAGAGTCAGAGCAGGAGTGGGGGAGGGGCAGAGAGAGAGGGAGGCACAGAATCCGAAGAAGGCTCCAAGCTCTGAGCTGTCAGTGCAGAGCCCAATGTGGGACTCGAACCCATGAACTGTGAGATCATGACCCGAGCTGAAGTCAGACACTTAACCCACTGAGCCACCCAGGTGCCCCAAGTCAATTTTTTTATTGGCTTCTTAGTGTCTTCTATTGATTCACAAGTGATGTAACAAGAACATTAACTCTTTCCCCCCTGGGTTGTTGTTAACCTTTCAATTTTATGTGAAATATTTGTTGACAAATATAAGTTGATAGTCGATTATGGGTAATTTGGTATTGCTTGCAGTGTCTCTGTGCACCAGAAGGAGGAGTGCGATCAGAAAGCTGCCAGAACATAAAATTGTATTTCAAGAAGCAAAAGGCAAATGGGGAAATGAACAAATGACCAACTCCTTTACGTCCAAATGTACCTGAAGAAAAGTGCAACTACTGGCTACTGTCCCCAAAACTGTGAGATAGAGGATATAGGTGAAAGCCTGGGAGAAACTTGTCACAATTGCTTTATTTCCAATAACAGAGGGGCAGAGCAGGTCAGTTTGAATGTGTGTGTGTGTGTGTGTGTGTGTTTCAGGGGATGGGGTGAATGCCTCAGGAAGAGAAGGTGATTCATAATAGACTCAGTAGGTGTCAGCAAATGACTCTACAATTCACAGTGCTGTTACCTTAAAACCAGGAAGAACAAGACTTTATAAACATTGTACAAGTCATGTTCATGTACACTTGTGAGTTTGGCCCTAAAACAGGAGACAACCTCTATGTGTGCCACAACTGTCCTTTGTACTTCAATCTTCTATAGCACACAGATGGGCACACTGTCTTTAGCATGGAATTGATTATATTTCCTGGCCCCACTGTCTCCTAATTTTTGCCCCTCTCTTTAATGCTTTAATACCTGCTGCCAACCTTTTGTTGAGGCAAAGACCAGCTCATTGTGAAATGCCTTTTCAAGAATAGCTGACACTCAGTAGTAGTGAATTGTATATTTTAAGGACCTTAAGGGACTGAAGCAATTTTGAGATGCCTTCAAGTTTGAAAGCAACAAACTAGACCATCTTGGGTGCCAGAGCAAGGGTAGCATCAAAGAGGGAGAAGAGCTTTAGTGTCCACACAATCTTCATTAGCACCACAGTAATTGATATAGACAATTAGTATTTTCTCAGTTTCTCTAAAATGCTATGTAAATGCAGCTCTAAGATCTGTTCCCTCACCCTACTTTCCCACCTAGGAAGCTGTCTGTCCCATCCCCCTGCTATGTAGAAATCCTGAAGCCATTGCTAGTTTGTTATTTGCAGTGACCCACAACATTTGGCTTCCTGTCTTGGCTCAATGGTTACAGCCTTATCTTTGGTTTTTGAGGACATGCAATTGAGAGCCTTTGAACTTTGCCCAACTTCAAGTCTCACACAGCCAGTGTAGTTGCAATGTTTACATTGGAATAACAGGTTCTGATCAACATCAGTATGAGCACAAGTAAGTGTAGTTTTAACTTCTCTACTAAACTGGAATGTTTGCCTTTATTTTACTGTGTGTACTTTCTTTGGTTGTTTAATTATGGAAGTGATCATTGAAACATTAAATCATAGGTAAAGTAACGGCTTAAACATAAAATTTCTAAAATGACTCTGCTTTAAAACCAACCAACGTAGAACAACTCTTCTGTTCACCAAGAGTGTAAAATTAATGTGACTTTCTAGATGACAGATTTTTACATTTTGCTGTTACCATTACTTGACACATTTGTTAAAGAATCATAAAATAAATTCTTTTCCTCATAGCAAAGTAAGTTTTTTTCTATGATAGACTATATACTTCTCTCTCTCTCTCTCTCTTTCTCTGCTAGAATTCCTCTTGGGAAGAGCACAGTATTTACTGGAGGAAATATTTGGTAAAGATGCTGGTGTAAAGGGTGAGACCTTAAGGACATGTTCAAGCAGCAAGCTTGATAAATTTCTATGCAGAAAGCCAGATGAAGAATTTGTTTTTCTTTTGAGAGGAACTAGGGTGGCTAAGAGAGGGGAAAACAAAACAGTAAGCCTCAAAATATGAGCCAAAGACAGAGATCACCATGACATCATAAGCCACTAGGAGTTAACACAAATCTTGATTAGGACACTGGATTTTACAGATCTCAGAAATGAAGGGATTGAGCTCTCTGAGGAGCAAGGGAATTACCCAGATGACTCTGAAATAATCATCAAAACGAATTATTTGGGGAAGGTAGAGCACTGCCTGTCACAAATCTTCAAGCCTGACAGTTTAAGTTAAAAGGAAGGATACTGCTGCCTAACTTTATAATTTGCAAATTTAAAACCCATATAAGAATTAGGGTTTTTTGTATTACCTTAAGAATCTACTGGTTCTGTTTTTTAAAACTCCTTCTCCCACCCCCCAAAGTCTGCAGAAATACATCTTATTTTAAATTTTTTTTTTAACGTTTATTTACTTTTGAGACAGAGAGAGACAGAGCATGAACGGGGGAGGGTCAGCAAGAGGGAGACACAGAATCCGAAACAGGCTCCAGGCTCTGAGCTGTCAGCACAGAACCCGACGCGGGGCTCGAACTCACGGACCACGAGATCATGACTTGAGCCGAAGTCGGCTGCTTAACCGACTGAGCCACCCAGGTGCCCCATCATCTTATTTTAAAGTAGGTAATCAGGAGTATTTGGCTGGCTCAGTTGGTAAGGAGTGTGACTCTTGATCTTGGGGTTGTGAGTTTGAGCCCCATGGTGGGTGTACAGATTACTTAAAGAAAATAAAGCTTAAAAAAATAATTAAATAGCTAAGTATTAGAAAATGGGATGTAAGACTGGAATATTGATGTACCTAAGAATTGACTTTGATAAATCTTCCCAGAGCTAATTTATGTTGCTTTCACGCTCTATTCTTTTGCATCCTGTTTCTTTGGAATGGATGTTTAGCTGAACTTGTTAAGTCCTGGGTTTTGGAGTGAGCAGTTTCTCCATTTCAACATGGCTCTATCACTTACTACCTCTTTGACCTTTAAATTCTTTTTCTAGAAAATGGCAATAATAATTGTACCTACCTCCAGGAGTTACTGTGAGGACTAGAGAAATACTCACTGTTCTTTCTTATTTGTAGTATTGATGGAAATACACATAGCCTAAATTTTACACTGATGTTTCATCATCCTCTCAGTTTTCAGGTTTATCTCTTGAAATAGATATGGGAAAGTGTTTGGGCCTAAACACAAAAGGAGTTTCTCTTGAATAGGGCTAGACATAAACAAAGTGGACGAGTGACAACAAGGGATTTTTCAGAAGGACCACAACTGGAAGGCTCCATAGCTATTAAATGCCCCTCAACTGTTGGCTAATATTCCATGATCATAAATCTAGCTATTTAGGTAAAGATTTTGCTCAAATATAAATACAAATACTACTGGGAAAGATAACTTTGGAGTGAATAATATTCTTTTTTTTTTTTTTTAATTTTTTTTTCAACGTTTATTTATTTTTTTGGGACAGAGAGAGACAGAGCATGAATGGGGGAGGGGCAGAGAGAGAGGGAGACACAGAATCGGAAACAGGCTCCAGGCTCTGAGCCACCAGCCCAGAGCCTGACGCGGGGCTCGAACTCACGGACCGCGAGATCGTGACCTGGCTGAAGTCGGATGCTTAACTGACTGCGCCACCCAGGCGCCCCATGGAGTGAATAATATTCTTAAATATTCTTTTCCTAAGAAGAGGGGTTTTGAATGAGATTACGATGAAGGAGAAAATATAAGAGCAATGGACTTCTGATAATCATAAAAAGAGGAAACAATTAGAAAGTTGAGAAGAAGAGTGTTCCAAAGACAAATGAAAGACTTAGTGATTAAAATGTTATAGTTAAGAGAGTTCATCTGCAAAGTCCTGATATTGTAGCAGATTATGAATCTGGGCAATGTTAGACAAGCCAACACAGAGAGTGGGAACTTCAGTCTGTGTGTGTTGTCTTGGAAGACAGAGTGAGTGGTTAGGCTTGCCTACCTGCCTCTCTAAGATTGTTTAACCATGCTGTTGGAATTTATCTGGCGAATTTCTCTGGAAACTCATGTGGTCTTGGAAACAGGTTAGAAATGAGGCTCACAGCAAGTATAGTGGCCCCACGCAGACCTGTGGCTCTCAGCTTTGATGTAATTTCCATGATTTCACTAGAGACTTAGGGACTGAGCAAACACAGGAGATCTATTCAAGACCAAAAGGATTTCCTAAATCATGGACTTGTCAGGAGTTAGGCTCAGGTTTGAGTCCTGACTCAATGGCTTATTTATTGTGTGACTTTAGCAAGTTGCCTAAGTGTTCTAAATCTCAGTTTTTTTCATGTGTAAAATAAAGATTAATAATACCTAATGGGGTTGTTGTGAGTATTGAATGATATAGTTCAGAAAACAAATGAACAAAGAAGCAAAGAGGCAAACAAACAAACAAACAAACAAAAAACAGACTCTTAAAATACATAGAACAACCTGGCAGGTGCCAGAGGGGAGATGGGTGGGGAGATGGGTAAAATAGATAAAGGGGATAAAAAGGTACAAACTCCCACTTATAAAATAAATAAGTCACAGAGAGGAAAAGTACAGCATAGGGAATACACTCAACAATATTGTAACAACATTGCTTGGTGACAGATGGTGACTACACTTACTGTGGTGAGCAATGAGTAATGACAGAATTATCAAATCATTATGTTGTACACCTAAAACGAACATAATGCTGTATGGTAATTATACTTCAACAAAAAAATTATATATATAGTTCATCTGAAGTGCCTAGCATTATACTTGGCAATAATAGGTATAGTTTTATCAATCACAATACATTACATTAATCAAACACTAATGTAGGTGTTCCTGTGAGGGGATTTTGTAAATGTGGTTAACATGTACAATTGGTTGGCTCTAAGTAAAGGAGATCACCCTTGGTAATGTGAATAGGCCTCATCCAATCAGTGGAAGGCCTTATGAGCATAAACTGAGACTTCCTGGAGAAAAAAATTTTGCCTCAAGTATGCAGCATAAAATCCTGTTTGAGTTTTTAGTCCGCCAGCCTGCGCTACAAATTTTGGACTCAATATTGGAATATCAACTTCTGCCTGAGTTTCCAGCCTACCAGTCTGCCCTACAGATTTCAGACTAGCCAGTCCCCCAAATCACATAAGCCAATTCCTTAAAATAAAGGAAGTGTGTGTGTGTGTGTGTGTGTGTGTGTGTGTGTGTATCCTATTGGTTCTGTTTCTCTGGAGAACACTGACTCGTACATGAAGACATAGATCAATACAAGATTTTTAGAAAATGGAGACAGCGGAAGAAGGAGAGAAGGCAAGAGAAGTTCTAAGAAAAATAGGATCCTCTATACAGCTAATTAGAACCAATTAAAATTTCCACAGAAGTGGGAGTCCCTCAAGTAGTATATAACCCAAACCACCCACAAGAAGTGGGCCTGGTTTCTCCAGAGAACTTTCAAACTTTCACTTCACTATTACTGAGGATCTTCTTTGTCTGTGAGTTGCTTGCTTTACCAAGCCCCTCCACAGTGGCCTTCTGGGATTCACTGGGGGGAGCTATCAGACTTGCCTCTTTTTTCATGGCTGAGGTACTTTAGAGTTAGACTGAAGACAACGATGCTGTTCAAGAATCACTGCAGGAAGTCTGGCCCTCCAAGACTCCTATTCCTTAGTGGCTCTGGACAAAAGGTAAATGGCCACAAAATGCATGGGAGCAAAATTCTCCTCCAACCTCTAAGGATTCCAAGGATGGACTTTTTCCTAGTTTATGCCATGTACTGGCTGTTATGTCCCTAAAACGAATACAGATACAACATAATGATTGAGATCAGAGCTGGAATTTGCTCTTTTAGGGTCCCAAAGGTCACCCAACTGTTAATTAAAACTCAGATTAATGGGGCGTTTGGGTGGCTCAGTCGGTTAAACACCTGACTTAGGCTCAGATCATGATCTCCTGGTCCATGGGTTCGTGCTCCACATCGGGCTCTGTGCTGACAGCTGGGAGCCTGGAGCCTGCTTCCAATCCGTGTCTCCCTCTCTCTCTGCCCCTCCCTTACTCACCTCCAGGATAGGGAAAAAGGATCTGTGGACAATATTTAGCAGGGAAAAGTGTGATCCATAGGGTACCCTAGAATTTACCAACCAAAAAGCCAAAAAGGAGGTGATAAGAAAGGAAAAGTATAGCCATGGTTGAAAACTGTTGATAAAAGTTTGGAGGAATCAAACTGAGGGGTGAGGATGAATTGGGTAGACGATGAAGCTGATGACCATGAAACTGAAAGACTAGATTAAGGAGGCAAATACTGGTCAGATATTGGTAAAATTTTGTGTTGGTAGATATTAGAAGCTGGAGAAGGGATGGTAAAATATCCTCCAAACTGGGAAGGCACTCTCTGACTGAAAAGCTAAGCAAGCCACTCCAAACCATTTACACAGAGTTTATTTAGGTCAACTTACTGAGAGGAGGGTGTTGTGATGGCAGGGACCAGGCAGACAATGCTCCAGGCGCTGGGCAGCTACTCTCCTCAAAGTCCAGAACTTAATCCACAGATTTTATAGAGTGAGGGGATATGCAGAATTCATTGTTGTGAAGTCAAGAGTTTAACATTTAACAGATCTCGTGCACCATCTATGAGCCAGAGGGGAGGGAGGGGAAGAAACTATGTTATCTCTACTAGTTATCTAAACAACTTTAGGGAAGGTCAGAACAAGCCTTCCTTCATTCCATCAGGGCATACATCACCCTCCAAAGGGGCCTGGAACACGTAGCCCTGAGGGAGGTCATTGCATGGACATAGACAAGATGAGGGGCCAGAGATAGAGTAGCATTATTGGCACTCCCAGGCTAAAAATACATTTCTTCTTATTTTCCATGAAAGAAATAATTTGAAAAATAATGCAGCTATAAAATTGTAGAAAAATTATTGTTCATTTGACCAAAATCTGGGTTTTGATCTCATATCTCTGCTTACTCTGTATCTATGTCCAGGTGATTCAGTGCGCCTGGGGTAAAACACATAACCATGCCAAACGCTCTTATTTTAAATTCATGACTGTGAACTTCAAGTAGGTCATTGAGGATGCCTGGCAATTATACTACATTTCTCTAGTGAATTTATTTTTGCACTCTCCTAGACAACTATTTCATACCTTTTCTTGGCTCCTTAAACTGCCAATGTTTTTCCACTCTCACTCTCAGATTATGACATTTCTTCTTATTTCACCAAGAAATAAGCACAGCCAGAAAAGAATGTCCACAAATTCCCAGCATAACCACCTATCTACATGCCTTCTCTCCTGTAACAAGAAGAGAGCGGTGAATTGTCCATGATTCCATTTGGGGCTAACTCCTCTGCCTTGGCACTAGACCCCATCCCTTCTTACCCATGCCATGATGCTCCAGTAATTCTCCATCTTCTCTACTGCATCCTCAATTTTTCCTCTCTGATAAACCTTCCCCATCAGCACTCACACACGTTGTCTTGCTTTAATAACAAACAAAAAAACACTTTCTTCAACTACTCCTCCGTTTTTCACCTTTCTTTTATAACCAAACACTTTCAAATATTTGTCTGTTTCTCTGATTCTACTTTCTTTCCTTTTATTTCTTCTTGGACCTACTTCAGTCAGGCTTTTGCCTACAATGTTCATGGAAATAGTTCATTGTCACCAATGAGTTCTGTTGCTAAATTCTAGGATCATTTCTCTTGACCCATCGATAGCAATTGACTCAGTATTCTTGCAATATTCTTTTTCTCTGGCTTCCCATACACTATACTCTCCCAGTTTCCCTTTCACTTCACTGGCTGCTCTTTCTCAGTCTCTCTCATTAGTTCCTCTTCTGCCCAACCTTTAATTTTCCCCTAGTTAAAAGTCAGTCTTTGATCCTCTTTTCTTTTTCATCTATACTCACTCACTTAGTTCAATTTCATGGCTTTAAAAGTATTAGTAAGTATAGAAGTGCCTGGGCAGCTCAGTCAGTTAAGTGTCTGCCTCTTGATTTTGGCTTAGGTCACGATCTCAGGGTTTGCAGGCTCAAACTCCACATCAGGCTCTACACTGAGCATGGAGCCTGCTTAGGATTCTCTTTCTCTCCCTCTCTCTCTGCTCTCCCCATAAATAAATAAACATTAAAAAAAAAAAACCATATTCCTTAAAGGTTAAACAAAATATAAAAGTGTCAGTCAGTCTGATCTCATTTTTAAAAAATAAAGAAACAGTAGGTATTCATATACTCAGAAATCAGACAGAAAGCAAATAGACTAAAAAATCAATTGTAATAATATTTGGTGATGAGATTACAAGTGATTTTAATCTCTGTGTTTTTCTGTAATCACATTTTATTTATTAAAACAAATTTTTTTAATGTTTATTCATTTTTTTTTTGAGAGACAGAGCATGAGCGGGGAAGGGGCAGAGAGAGGATAGACACAGAATCTGAAACAGACTCCAGGCTCTGAGCTGTCAGCACAGAGCTTGACACAGGGCTCGAACTCACGGACTATGAGATCATGACCTGAGCTGAAGTCGGATGGGCAAACGACTGAGCCACCCAGGTGCCCCTGTAATCACATTTTAAACAATTAATATGTAATGTTTCTGTAATCAGGTTAAAAAAAAGGATTCGTGGCTGGAGGAAAACAGAGAGACTTACCCAGTGAACTTTAAAACAGTCTTTTCACACCCAAAGCATCAGAACACTTTGAAAATAATGAGAGTCATGCAGATTTGAAGCAATCTTTTAGGAGTGGGAGAGATGAAGTCTCAGACAACAACAACTATTCCAACTTACTTGTGCTGTCGGGGGGTGGGGGGGGTGGGGGGGGAGGACGGACGTATTTATATGTCCTAGGTGCTGAATGACTCAGAGTCAGGGACATCTCCTGGTGGGGGTACAATGGGAAGGTCTGAAGGCTCAAGGATCCCATTCTCTCAAAAACTTTAGGCTCTGGGGATTTTCTTAGAAGTAGAATGAAAATTCACTGAGCATTTTTGTTCCCTAAAATCGGAATTTCAATAGTATTCCTTCTTGTTTACAAAATAAGTTTTTCTTGAAAAATGTCTTTATTGGGGTGCCTGGGTGGCCCAGTTGGTTAAGCATCTGGGTCCTCAGCTCAAGTAATGTGTGAGCTCTGGGCTGGCAGTGTGGGCCTGCTTGGGATCCTCCCTCTCCTCTCTGTCTGCCCCTCCCCCACTTGCATGCTCTGTCTCTCTCAAAATAAATAAATAAACTTAAAAAAAGTTTTTATTATGTAATATTTGCTCAAAAAAAAAAAAAAAGAACATCTGTGTGTAACAAAACTCAACAATTAAAACAGACAGACTTGAACCTGGAACTTCACTTGGATACTAGACATTATCAATACCTTTGTACATATTTGCACCTCTCCTTTCCTATCTTATTTGCCTGCCTCTCTCTCCAGAGAAAAAAACACTAAGTTGAATTTATCATTTCTATATCTATTTTAGTAGTTTGGTCGGGTATATCTATTTTCTTTCTTTTTTTTTTTCAATATATGAAGTTTATTGTCAAATTGGTTTCCATACAACACCCAGTGCTCATCCCAAAAGGTGCCCTCCTCAATACCCATCACCCACCCTCCCCTCCCTCCCACCCCCCATCAACCCTCAGTTTGTTCTCAGTTTTTAAGAGTCTCTTATACTTTGGCTCTCTTCCACTCTAACCTCTTTTTTTTTTCTCCTTCCCCTCCCCCATGGGTTTCTGGTAAGTTTCTCAGGATCCACATTATATCTATTTTCTTAAACAATGAATTATTTAGTTCTTTTTAGAATTTCCTAAAATTAGCATCATACTCTGTCATGCTTCCTGTAAGTTGCTTCTGCAACTCAGGCTTATGTTTTTAATGTTCATCCACATTGCTGTATGGAGCTGTAATTCATTCATTTTCACTGTTATATAATATCTCATTGTGTTAATATACCATATACATTCACCCATCAATGAATATTTGGTTTGTTTTCAGCTTTTTTTGTTGCTAACAATGCTCTATGAACTTTCTCAAACCTGTCTCCTGATACACATGTGTACAAGCTTTTCTAGGCCAATAGTTTTTATGCTTTTGTTCACTGCAACCCAAGTAATGAGTACATTTTATTCAGTAATTCAGTACACCATATGGCACAGAGAGCTAGCTGTTCATACACTTCCATACTGTAGAGGCATTGTTGGAAAATAGAAGTCACTTAGAAGTTTATTTTCAAATTCTGAAACCTCTGGGGATGAAAATTAATTTCTCTATCTTTAAGATACAAAGATAATAAAATTTTGTTGTTGACTTCTAATTTAGGTGCATTTTGTTCAGAGAAAATATTCCATATAACACCAATTGTTTGAAATTTGTTGAGGCACGCCTTATTGACTGAAAAGTAGTCAAGTTTTAGAAATGTTCCCTACCAATTTCTATACATGTTTCATGTGTACTTGAGATGAATGAGTGTTCTCAAATTATTGGATATAGGTTTCTATCTTTATGTAATAAATCAAGGTTCCTAGTTACTTTGTTTAAATATATTTTTAAAAATATGTACAGGTGAAATGATTTACTCTCAGAAATTGCTTTAAAATATTCCAGTTCCTCTTACTCCTGAGAAATCATTAGAGAGATATTTTATTACTTCTTTGTGTGTTTCATAACTTTAACATAATATTCTAACTATTCTGTACAAATCGCAAACACCATATTCAGTTACAAATGTATTATAAGTAAGGCTGAGCACTCTACAGGCCTGGTCACAGAATTGACGTGGAGTTTCTGGCTGCCAAGTGGTCGCACACTTGGAAACCCCACCCACTGGCCAAAACCAGGTCACTCTGAACCCAAGACTTTGAAGACAAGATGATCAGAGGGCCAAGGAACAGGGGTTACTGAGAAAGCAAGACTGGATGCACACACTAGAAGGAAAAGTGGCCCTTCCCAGGCCAGGCTGCTCACCGCAGGAGCCTGGCAAACCCTGGGGCCTTGCCCACAATCCCCTGCCACAGCTGGTGGTCTGTAGGTCATGAAAAGGAGATCCTGGAGGCACTTGGGTGGCTCAGTGGGTGGGATTTCCGCTCAGGTCATGATCTCAGGGTTGGTGGGTTCGAGCTGGTGTAGGGCTCTGTGCTGACAGCTTGGAGCTTGGAGCTTGGAGCCTGCTTTGGATTTTGTGTCTCCCTTTCTCTCTCTCTGCCCTTCCCCCGCTCACGCTGTCTCTGTCTCCCAAAAATAAATAAAAATGTTAAAGAGAAAGAAAGAAAGAAAGAAAGAAAGAAAGAAAGAAAGAAAGAAAGAAAGAATAAAATGAGCTCCTGCCCTCGGCTGCTGGCCTGGCCAGTCCAAGTGAGGTTCCTTCTATTCAGACCTCCCTCCTGTGGGAGCTACCATCACACCCACCTGGCAAGTCACCCAGTCACCAATCACACACATGGTTTCAGAAACTGTACAGACAAGTGACAGCATGAGTCCCAAGCCCTCACGAGCAGGAAAGAATAAATAAATGCGAGGATGAACCACAAACACTTGTGCCTCGGGGCTTGGGTGCACATACCCCCTACTCCACCCCAAGGAAGACAAAACCGAAGAAAGAACGCTCTAAGGAAAACAGGACTCTCCTCTACTGAGACAATTAGAGCAAAGGACACCAAGTGGTGGGAAACGCAAGGTGTATGGGTTTCTTCACGTGAAAGAAGAATCCAGTCCAACTGCGAAGTGGTGTAATTGGTTCTAGATGCCTTGGAACCACATCCCCAGACATCTGCCCTTGGTATCAACTGACTTTCCACTGCCCCCAGGGTCTACAGGGCCATCCCAAGGGCAGGGCCTGGGAAAGTCCACTGAACTGCACCCAAGGCCTTAGAGGCTGCTGGAATCAAACCTTCTATTTCAGAAATGCATTTCTGAATGCATTGTACAGGTTAAGCAAAAATAAGAAGGGTAAAGGAAAAGTGAACGTCAAATCATGCACTTGAAAACAAGTTTAAAAAAAAAAAAAGAAAAGAAAAGAAAACAAGTTAGATGTAAGGACTGACAATACGGTTGTGCTGTGGCTGCAGGGAGTCCTGAGTGCGATCTGCTGGCAGAGGCCCCACCTGCAGGGCACACTCACTTCTTCCTGCTGTTTGCACTAGGAGGGCTGGCTGGGCTCCTTGGGGTTAATTTTGACATCGTCCTCATTTTCTTCCTCCTCCTCACCTTCTAATTCCTCTTCTTCTCCTTCCTCACCTTCATCAAATTGTTGTCATCCTCTATGGCCTCCTCCAAAGTAGAGCATGGCCTACGGTACCATCTGCTCACAAAAGAAGTGTCCAATTTCAAAGTCGGAGGCTAACATGAATTCCAAGTCTTTATCCAGTGATTCTCCATTCCCAGATGCTTTCAGCTGGCTAAAGTTGAAAAATGAGTCGTTGGGGACTTGTTTGGCAATTGTTCTCACCGTGCCTGGGCCCTTATGTTTCTACTTTTTCTTGATTGCTTTGACTGTACATTTTTTCCTTTCTGCCAGTCAATAACACACCCGTCACAGTCAACTATTTCAGGACCTTCAAAGGAAAAGAGATCAGGCCTTATTTGGCTCTGATTTCATCCTAAATTTTTTTGTCAGGACTGAATTGGTAAATAGTCATTGGGTTCAAAGTGGAACTCTAATACAAAAGACATGTGCTGCCCAGGGTCTGAAAATTTCACTTTAATATCCTGCAGGTGTTTCAAGATCAGTTCATCATACTCCTGGATTAATTCACTTAGTGTATCTCATTTCAAAAGATTGTAAATCCAAACTCTGAAATTCCTTTGGGGTTTGGCTCCTCTGCTGTTGCTTCTTCTTCTTCTTCTTCTTTTTTTTTTTTTCTGTTATGACTACTTTATTTTTCATGTCTTCAGCCAATTTATTGTCCTCTTCATTTTCACTTGTACCACTCTGATTCTGCATCTGCCAGCTCAACATCACCAATGATGAATTCTCTTCTCTTGCCAAAGAGAGGCTGGTACAGTCAGCATATTTTCTCTCCAGGCCATTGACCTCCTCATAGAACTTGGCCTCTATGTGAGCACATTCACCTGCAGCTGCTTCAACATGTTGATTGTTTTCACTGCTCTAGGTAAAGTGTCAACGTAACTTGAAGGAGTGTGGGAGACATTGTCAAACCATTCCTGTAAAGCTTCCAATATTTGAGGGTTCTGCATCACCGGGGGGTGAGCTTTTCTGTATTACTTGCATTTTTAGCAGCCTCTAAGCCATCTGAAGGAACACCATCTGAAAACCTGTTATCTGCCATCTGAATGCTTCGATCTCCAAATGGAAGGTTATGGCAACTCTCAGAAGCGAAGAACACGAAGAGCTCAAATGTGGGTACCTCGCTGGATTCCGCTCCTCCAGATTCCATTTCTTTTTATTTTATTTTATTTTTTAATGTTTATATTTGAGAGAGAGAGAGAGAGAGAGAGAGAGAAAGAGAGAGAGAGAGAGAGAGAGAGGCAGAAAGAGAGAGGGGGACACAGAACCCAAAGCAGGTTCCAGGCTCTGTTGCCTTAAAAAAAATTTTTTTTCAACGTTTATTTATTTTTGGGACAGAGAGAGACAGAGCATGAACGGGGAAGGGGCAGAGAGAGAGGGAGACACAGAATCGGAAACAGGCTCCAGGCTCTGAGCCATCAGTCCATAGCCTGACGCAGGGCTCGAACTCCCGGGCCGCGAGATCGTGACCTGGCTGAAGTCGGACGCTTAACCGACTGCGCCACCCAGGCGCCCCTCTGTTGCCTTAAGACAACAGTAAACATTTATTATCTCTTACAGTTTCTATGTATCAGGAATTTGGGAACAGCTTTCTGACTGGTCCTGGCTTGGGGTTTCACATGAGATTCAGACAGATGTCATTTAAAAAGTTCCCAGAGGCTGAAGGATCCACTTCCGTGGTGGCTGGTTGAGTGGCTGTCAGATTTGTCCTGGGTGATGATGGGATTTTTTTTTCTTCATAAAGCCCCTCACACATGGTGACTGCCTTCCCCCAAAGCAAGCCATATAGGAAAACATGGCAAAAACTCCAGTGCCCTGATGACTTAGCCTCAGAGGTTATACTCTGTCTCTTTTGCTGCATTTTATTGGTTACACAGACCAGCCCTCATTCAATGTGTGAGGGTCTGTACAGGCTCATGAAGAACTGGCAGTTAAGATCACTTGGCCAAATTAGAGGATGGCTATTACATGTATCTAGAAAAGTGTCTACTACAATAACCAGCTTTAATAAGCATAACATATATAAGGCTCAGGGAAAGCAGGATTTACTGGAACCAGGGATTCTAATATCTTCAAGATGTTCTCCATCTCATTTTTGTTTCCCTGAATATTGCCAGGATCTCTGGGTTCATATCTTTAGAGCTTCATAATGAGAAGGCACACCGGGGCGCCTGGGTGGCGCAGTCGGTTAAGCGTCCGACTTCAGCCAGATCATGATCTCGCGGTCCGTGAGTTCCAGCCCCGCGTCGGGCTCTGGGCTGATGGCTCGGAGCCTGGAGCCTGTTTCCGATTCTGTGTCTCCCTCTCTCTCTGCCCCTCCCCCGTTCATGCTCTGTCTCTCTCTGTCCCAAAAATAAATAAACGTTGAGAAGGCACACCAGCTCTGGTTTGAAAAATCCCAAGGCATGACTCTCCCAGTCCAGTCAGTGTGGTCATGGGGTAAAGTGATTGGTTTAGCTTGAGTCAGGCACCTACACCTGCCTATAGAAGACAGAGGGGGTGTGGGCAGATGAAAATAGTACAACTCCCTCAGCTAGGTTATGTACTCCCCATTTTGTATGTTTCCCCTGTAATATATATATTCCACCATATGACAGAATATATTGTTATTGTCCATTTATTTGTTCATATGTCTGTCTTTTACACCAGACTAAATGTTCTTACACTAAAGCCTGAATACAGGTACTACATTTTTGTAACTCCAAACAATATAGGCTTTGTAGTGAAGAGAGACTGATGCTTGCATTTTTGCTTTTCCTTTTACTATCATTGTGGCTTTGGACCAGCCTTAGTTTCCTCATCTTGTAAATGGGTCTAAGGATGCCTGCCTCACGTAGAAGCACATAATGTTATTGCTGACATGTAGGAGCTAAGAGTGTTAGTTTTTGTCCTTCTTAGGAAACTGCCTGACACAATTGTATATACTTAATATGTTTGTGTGTGAATGACTGAATGAATGAGTAAATAAATGAAGCACTCTTAGGATTCACTTGTAATGAGCATTCTTGCTCAGGGTTCACTTGTAAATGAGGATCGTAATAGGGTTATGGTGAAGATTAAGATAGATGAAAAGTGCTTCCATAGCCCAACTCATGGTAAGACTTCTAAAATATAAGCTATCATTATTAGAGAGGCAGTCTTCTAAAACCAACATATTATAGGAGATCTCTTTCAAGAGAATGGGAGAATAGTGGAGAATAGAATATTTCTTATTTAGATATCTCTCACAAAGTATATCACTTGTTTCTGTATTTCACAGTAAACTCCCGGTTAATAGCCCTAAGTAATACAAATGCAATATCCATTGATAGAACACAATAGTCTACAGTATTCCAAAAGCTCAAGAGTAAAAAAATAACCACAAAGGTAAGTCCTACCAAATTAATAATTTTGTCTAGTGCCAAATCCTAAGAGCTGAAATCACCTAACATTTAGAAGCTTCTATCTAGCTGATGCCTCAGAGTCAGCACCCTAAACACAACAGTTCATATTCAGTTGTCATTCTGAGACATATCAAACCATTTAAGAAAGGAAGGAAAAAAGAAGAAAGGAAGGAGGTAGGGGGAAGGGAGGAAAATAGAGCGGAAGGAAAGGTGGAAGAAAAACAAAATCAATTAGTTTTTCATAAGACCAAAAAGCTTTGGTTACTGCATTTTTAGTCCTCCACATTCCCAGCTTCCTCTAAAGGTCCTACTAACATATGTATAGGGAACTGAAAGGGTGTTAAATGGGTGGATCCCAGTGGCAATGTCATTGTAAACACTCCCTATGAGTCAGCTATAAATTCAGTTGAAATCCCTAGTCTCCTGGTCTTCTCTGCTTATCATGGTTACCAAAATGACTGCTGCCTTCAGAAATGCTAATGGGAAACAGGCAAATGTCTACAGTGTTTGATTTTCTATTAGAACTTATAAAAATGTAAGCACTGCAACAGGAAATATTTTGTTATCGAGTTAGAGTTTATATACGTTGCTTAGTCTTTGAAACACAGAACAGCTTGGCAACACTTATTCAGTTTTATTTTAAGAATGTTATTGTATTTTGACTATTTGAGGGATTAACAAGAATTTATGGAGTGTTAGGTTTAATTTTGCACCTGTAAGAAAGGTATTTTAGTAATTGACTTTTTGTAATTCAGTAGTTTCTGCCCTTGATGTAATTAGCTACTGGTTATCTTTTTTGAATGTACATTCTCAGAGGAGAACTGATGAGTCCATAAGGTCTTCAAATTTCTCATGTGGAGAAAAAGAATAGCTGAGAAAAATGACTGGGTACCACAGTATTCATTCATAGTTCCACATGGTGATAATGTTGAAAGTTGTGTGGTCTTTCAATGATGACTTCAGCAGTTGTTGCTTCCCTTGTTGTTTAGGAGTGCAGTTTGTAATAAAAGCTAAATTAATTTTACTGTAAAGTAATGCCTTCTTAATGTAGCTTCTTCATCCTTTTTTTGTGGAGGAGAGGGCAGAGCGTTAATTAACATTAGCTAAAGTTTGTGCTTTACTGTTAGACCATTTTCACATGAAATAACACATCTCACAATACATCAATCTTTGGCAACTCTTATTTGCCTGATGAAGACACAGAAGCTTACAGAGTTTGTTTGTTTATTTATTTATTTATTTGTTTATTTATTTTTAACATTTTTATTTATTTTTGAGACAGAGAGAGACAGAGCATGAACAGGGGAGGGTCAGCGAGAGGGAGACACAGAATCTGAAACAGGCTCCAGGCTCTGAGATGTCAGCACAGAGCCCGACGCGGGGCTCGAACTCACGGACCGCGAGATCATGACCTGAGCCGAAGTCGGCTGCTTAACCGACTGAGCCACCCAAGCGCCCCAACTTACAGAGTTTAAAGACCCATTAACAGGTGGTAGAGTCAGGATTTTTCTAATCAGAGTCTTTTAAAAAAAATCCTTATTCTTTTTAATTTTGCACCTTGGTGCTTTGTGGCTTTGGATAACAGCAATTACAATAGCTACCATTTGTTGAATGCTTATTATGTGCCTTGCATATACTATTTCATTTAACTGTCACTTCAGTGCTTAGGTAGATATGATTATTCTTATTTCCAGTTTATGGATGATAAGATTGGATCTCAAAGAGGTTAAAGCACAATTTTGACAAGCACACTTGAAATTTTAGGTCACAATCTAGTCACTTGCATGAATGTAGAGGTTACTAGTTCCCAGATAATTGGATAGTTTATGTGGAATTACTGTTCTAGAGGCAGCAAATTTTATCTTGCTTTAAAACAGTTATCTCAGAAAGTCAAGAAAAGAACAGGCTTTTGCTGGGTGGGATAAAAATTGGCACTCTATTGATGTCTCATTTTGGTTAGAAGCTGTTGTTGGATTGATAGTGTGAATGTCTAATATCACATATAAAAATGATGCCCAAACTCTAGAGCCAGAGAGCTGGTTGTTTACCACAACTGTGGCAGATCTAGTCTCTCTACCTGTGCACGAAGTGCCAAGAGAGGGCAATAGACTTCTGTCAATTAACAATGTTCTTTCTAAGATAATGTGTCTTGCAAACAATAGAATATGGTAGAAGTAAAGTGGTAAGTTTAAAGCCATCCTCATAACCTCAATACCTGGAGAGGCCACAACTTTTGTGCTTAACTTAAATTTGGATTCATGTTGTGGAAAGCAATGAGCCAAGTGAAATAGGCTTTCACTATTTCATCATGAACTTTTTCATTTTTTCAAAGCAGAATATTTTGAACATTAGGAGTTGCACCGGAGTATTGTTTCTCCTTTTTCATTCATTCATTCATTCATTCATTCATTCATTCATTCATTTTTAATGTTTTTATTTATTTTTGAGAGAGAGAGGGAGAGAGACAGAGAGAGAGAGAGAGAGAGAGAGAGAGAGAGCAAGCCGGGGAGGGGCAGGGAGAGAGAGAGGTAGACACAGAATCCAAAATCCAGGCTCTGAGCTGGAGCCCAATGCAGCAAGAGCCCGATGCAGGGCTCGAATCCAGGAACTGTGAGATCATGACCTGAGCCAATGTCAGAAGCTTAACTGACTGAGTCACCCAGGTGCCCCTCTTTTTTTTTTTTTTTAACTTTTTTTATTTTGAGAGAGAGAGAGAGAGAGAGAGGCTGAGTTTGAGTTGGGGAGGGGCAGAGGGAGAGAGGGAGAGAGAGAATCCTAAGCTGACAGTGCAGTGCCTGATGTGGGAGTTGAACTCACAAACCATGAGATCATGACCTGAGCCAAAGCTGGACCCTAAGTGACTGAGCCACTCGGATGCCCCTCTCCTTTTTCTAGTAGAGCACTGCCAAGAATACTTTCGATGGATGGAATGTTCTATATCTGTGCTGTCCAAGATAGTAGCCAGTAGCTATGTGTGACTATTATTGAGCGCTTGAAATGTGTGAGTGGGAATGGGAAACTCAAATTTTAATTTAAGTTTAAAGGTAAACCAATCACATGTGGCTGGTGGCTGCTGTATTGGACAGTGCAGTCAGAGAATGTAACTGAGATGCCCTGGCTCTCTAAGGCAGCCGCAAATGCCAGGAGACCAGGGTGAGTGTGGGGTGTTGTTCACAAATGGGTTTGACTACACTGGTGAGTTCCTCATCCATACATACTGGGTAGTTTTTGCCTCTCAAGGAAATGCCTCCTTTGCTTTTCCTTTCTGTGAGCAATGACTCACATGCCTGACTTATAAAACACCTTTGGCACTTGAGAGCATGGTGTTCTGAGATTTAACCCTTGCCAGGTTTAGAGGGAATAGAGCTCAGACGCTATCCTGTACAGTGACAAAAATCAATGCCAAGGGGTTGCAACATTAGAACAGAGAAAACTTTGAATTGCTAATTGAATTGACCTCAAATTTGTCTCCAAGGTGGGTGCCACTGCCCACTGCACCCATGCTTCCTCTATTTTGAAGTTCCAGAGTGTGAACAGCAGAGTGGTGGAGAGCTGGAGCAGAGGTGGTGTTGGTGTGGAATTCACACGGTGGAATTTCACTTACGCAAGTGCTCAAGCACTTGTGAGAAATCAGAATTAGCTATTTCTCTGGTTAGATTGAGCTATTTCAGTGACAAGTTAAAGTGTAAGCTCTTTTGTCAAAAAAATTGAGTGAGTGAAGGAAAGGCGTAAACCAGGGAGATTGCTGGAGGGTCAGGGCTAATGGAAAAAACTCCTTTCCTCAGGCCAATGACTTCATTTAAAATAAAGTATCTCATCATTTAGCACAGCAGTGCTGATTATTTACATTATTTGGAATATATGGGCATGTATATATATTTTCTATATATGTATATGTGTAGGGCCAATTAAAAAATATAATTTCGGGGTGCCTGGGTGGCTTAGTGGGTTGGGTGCCCGACTTTGGCTCAGGTCATGATCTCACAGTTCGTGAATTCGAACCCCACATCAGGCCCTGTGCTGACAGCTCAGAGCCTGGAGCCTGCTTCAGATTCTGTGTCTCTCTCTCTCTCTGCCCCTCCCCTGCTCACTCTCTGTCTCTCTCTCAAAAATGAATAAACATTAAAATATATATATATATATATATATAATTTCAATCAATAAAATCACCAAGCTTATTATTTACCATTCATTGAAAATACATTGAACAGCAAGTATGCAAAAAAGCACTTGGGCTACTGAGAAGCCTAAGACAGACCATGATTCCAATCATTGCAAAGCTCTTGATCTAGTGGACAATATATATAAACCACTTGGCATTAGACGGAATGGATTCCAAGCTCTGTCTCACCATTTTTCAGTTGGTATAAATAGGGGCAAGTTACTTGGTATTTACTAAGTCTCAGTTTTTTCATATGCAAGGGGGTTATAAATACCTGCCTGATGAGCATACTATGAAGATTAAGAGAGATAATGTATGTATAGCCCTTGCCAATACTCATACACACAGTGCTCAACCGTGTGTTAGCTTATTTTTAAAATAGTATGCCGCATTTATTTTTATATACTTTTTTAGGTAAAATTCACATTAATTGAAATGTTAACCACACACTTTTTTTTTGACAAAACAAACACACTTGTGTAACTCACACGCTTTCAAGATTTAGACCATTTTTATCACCCAGAAATTTCTCTCCTGTACCTTCCCAATAAATTCCCTGTCAGAGGCAACCAGTTCTGTTTTTTTCCACCACAGATTAGTTTTGCCTGTTTTGGAACTTCAAATAAATAAAATCATACAGTAAGCACTCTTTTGTGTCACTTATTTATTTTTTAGTAGGTAACATATTCACATGGTTAGAAATTGAAAAGGTACAAAAGGGCAGGCGGTCAAAAGTCTCCTATCTACTGCTGTCTACCAGTCACCCTATTTTCCTCTCTTGAAGCAGCAAGTGTTATTAGTTCCATGTGGGCCCATCCTGTAGCCATTATTAATACAGTGGTTTTTACAAGGTGATTTGAGAACTCTGTTTTAAAGTTTGCCCAAAGAATCTTGTGACAGCCCAGTTAAAACAATATGAAATCAGTTTTACAAATAACTGGAGTTATTTTTAGATTCTGATTACAAATGTCAAATTGTGACATTTTGTACACGACTTAGGTAATCTTTAAACCACATCTAGTTCAAATTCTAACATTCTGTGATTTTCAGTCATTGATTAAACAGATACATATTGACAAATATGGAAATACAACTACTACGAATCAAAGAAAACCAAGCTCCTGGACTTATGGATGTAATAATCCAGTTGAGGAGGGAATAAAAATTCAACAAAATAATCATACAACTACAGTTTCAGTGCAGTATGATAGGAAGGGACCAAGGTGAGGAGGTCCAAGGGTGCTCCTCAGAGGTACAGACAAGAGCCGACTGAGGTTAGGGGTTTGAGGGTTGGAAAAGATTTCTAAGCATTGAGCAAAGCATATGCAAAAGCTCTGTCAAGAGAGGAAGATTTGAAGGATTGGAAAAGGCCAGTGTGGCTGGAAAAGAGACAGCAGGATGGAGGAGACGGGTAGTCTAAACAGTGAGAAGAGATGGAGAGAAGAGGTGGGCCAGACATCTGACCATATTGGGCTTGGTTAGCTGAGGGTTTTTGTCCAAGAGAATGGAAAGCTATTAAAGTGGTTTACCTGGGAAGTGACTTGGTCACATAGCCTTTTGTGCCGAGAAGACATGAGAGAGGAACTAAGGGGCATGTGGGAAAGCCATTTAGAAGACTAGGTCAGGCACCCCTCCACCCCCATACAGGTGGACTAGGGTGGTGATGGAAGAGATAGAAGAGAACAGATCCAAAGAAAATTTCAAAGGTGAAATCAACAGGATTTGCTGATAGATATAATATAGGAGGGAAAGGTAGATTTTTCAAGATGTCTATTAGCTTTCTTATACAAAATGGATTCAGTTGCAATAAAATTGTCAATTGAAATTAACTTTAAATAATGGCATGACCTAAAAGTTATGAAAAAATTTGCCTCATAAAATTTCAAGGTTTCAAAGTTTTTAGCTGGATGGAGGGCATGGCTCTACTTCCTATTTTTTAGTGTTTCCTAAGCCTGTTAAAAAAAAAAAAAGTGGAGCGCTTTTCTTTTTATGAAATGCTTACTACAGTGAAACCCTTTCAGGAAACCGTAAATTTGCGTCAGAAAATAACCAGGGACTATCTAATTTCTAGGCAAACAATTTTGGATTTTTTTTTTGTGCTGATACTTACTCCCACTTTGTAACTTCTAAATGTATAATGAAGGCAATTTGTATTACCTTTATTATTTTTCTTGCCTGTTTTTCCCGGGGTTAGACCGGAATTAGTAGACAGTTTCTGTCCCAAACTAAGTACGTACTTCTAAGAACTTCTTCGTTGATACTGGATGGTTGCCTGGCTGGACTGCATGTATTTGTGCCCAGGTTCTGCCCCCTGCGGGACTCTGCATAAACCCAGTTTGTCGAGATGACTGATGGTAGATGGATTTGCAATCATAAGTGCTATTTGCACACTGATTATTGTTTTTCAGAGTGACCTAAGTCACCTCTCGGGGAGCCGGGACGGCCTCTCGAAGCCTGCGCGTCTGCGTCGCGTGCCCGCGGCCTAGGAGGAGCGTGGGCGATGCGGTAGCGCAAAGCCTGCATCTCCAAGCTTGGGGTCTTCTCGGGCCCCCGAGGGGGTGTGTCCTGTGCTGCTCTTACAGGCAAGGGGCGGTTCAGGAGACTGGGGAAGTCTGCAATTTGTAAGGCTGAGGGCTGGCCCTTTGAAAGAGAGGCGGAGGAGGGAGAGGGATTTCCCCGCCCCCGTTCCCCACGGCCCAATCCCTTCGGTTTCTCTTTTTCTCGACCGGCTGCCCGGCCCCTAACCTGCTCGAACCCATTATGCGGTAGAGGCTGCCGGTCTCTTTAAGGCTCTGCCGCGCCTGCGCCTTGGGCTTTCCTGACGCGGCCGGCCAGACCCTGGAGTAGCCTGCGGGCGGGCAGGGTTGGGGTCGGGTAGTAGTTAAGGCAGTGGCGGTGCCCAGAGGGGTGGTTGAGGGTTGGAGGCGGCTCTGAGCTCGTCAGTGAGCTCGGCGCTTGAGAACGGGCGGGGAAGGCGGCCCGCGGAGTCGAAGCCGGGGCCGAGGCGCTGAGACGCGGCGGCGAGGCTGCCGGCTGGATGGGAAGTTAATGTTTACGGCGGAGTCCACCCAACGTTTCCAAGGTGAGGGGCGCCGCGCCAGGCCGGGCGGGCCGGGAGGCCGGATGGGCCGCGAGCCCGGGTTCCGCGGGGCGCACGGCGGGGCCGAGGCGCGGCGAGTGGGGGCCGCCACCAAACTTGCGGCGCGAGCGGGGCGGGCGCGCCCGGCCCCGCCAGGGCCTAAGTTCCCTGAGGCCGCGGCGGCCCGGGACCGTCCTCCCGTGGGCTCTGAGGAGAAAACTCGCTAGCTGGTCTCCCAGTGGAGTTCCAGGGAGGTGGAGGGAACGGGGAGCTTCGGGGGCGCTTTCTCTCAAATCCTGTGTGGGATACTGACGTTTCATGCCCGCCCTCGAGGCCAGAAGTCCGTTCTCTCCGGGTGCCCCGATGGAGTGAGACCACCTGCGCCCTTACTTGCAAAGTTGGCGTCTTCATTTGGCCTCCGGGATTCTGCGCAAGGAAGAGTCGCCAGGCAAGTGATGGGCAAGCCAGGTGTGCTAGGTGACTCCCTGGGGTATCCTTGGACAGCGTTAGTAGCCATCACTGAATCACCTTATGACTAGCGGGGCAAGCCTCAAATTAACCGCAGAATTTCCGGTAGATGGAATTGTGGTGTTCGTGTTTGTTTTAGAATTGCCGTGATTTCTTTGTGTCTGTTTCTTTGGGCGTTTTAGATCAAGTCATTTGTCATCCTTTCCCCGAGGAGTTGAACCAAAACTTTTGGGATGGTTCCTTTGCTTTCCTCCTATCCTTGTTGTTAGAGGTGATTTTGAAAAGCAGTATTTTCTTGCAAAGATATCTTTTCTTTGGGTTGCAGTGTAGAATAATAAACCCCTTTCTTTGCTGAAAGAAAGAAATCCAGTGTTCTTTGAAGACCAAGTAAAACTATCTGTTGGTGGTTTTTGCCTTTGTTCTGGGCTGATAATGTGTTAATAGCTTTTTTTTTTTTTTTTTAAGTAACCTGTCTTGAATTTACCTGAAGCTTCTTGTCTATTCTAAAATGCTAGCCTTAAGGTCTCTGAGAACTGTGTGTCAAGGAAACTTAGAAAGCTTATTAAAGTATACTATGCAGAAAAAGTGCACAATCCTAAGTGGGTAGGTAAAGGATTTTTACTAAGTATACCACCACAGATCAAGAAACAGAACATTACTAAGTTGGGGTTTATACCTAGGAGTGGAATTGTTGGTTTGTGAGGTATGTGGATGATAAACTCAAGTATTAGATACTGTTGAACATTTTCACAAAGTGGTTGTGCTAATTAGAGAATTTTAATCCAGTTACCCCACATCCTTGTTGGTGCTTGTCAGTTTGAAACCTTTGTGCTATTCTGATAGAAGTGCAGTAATATATTAGTTTGGTTTTAGTTTGCATTTTCTTGATGATTGTGGTTTTATCTTTTATTGGCTATTTATAGGTCTTTTGTAAAATGCCTGAGTCTTATTTTTTTAATTTATAATATTTTGGATATGAGTCCTTTCTGGGAGGTTCACACACACCCTGTCTATAAATTATACATAATTTATCTTATTTCCATTCTGTCTTTTCACTCTTTTAATGGTGTTTTTTTGGTGGATGGACATTCTTAATTTTAATGAAGTATATTTACTTTTTTCCTTTATGATAACTGCTTTGTCTCCTATTTAAGAAATCTTGCTTAGCCTAAGAATATGTAGATGTTTTCCTGTGTTACCTTACAAAATTTTTGTTTTAATTTTCACATTTAAAGCGTACAATTTATAGCAAGTTTTCCATGGATTATAGGGGGTCAAAATTCACTTTTTACCAGGTGGGTATCTTTTTGACCCAGCATTGTTTATTGAAAATAACCATACTTGTCCCTCTGCACTGGTGGCACTTTTTCACAAATCAGGTGACTGTTTAAGTGTGGATCTGTTTCTGGATATTGTTTTATTGGTCTATTTGTTATCCTTGCACCAATATTCCTGTATTAATGTAATTGTATAATCCTTGATGTGTGATAGTGTAAGGCCTCCAGCTTTGTTCCTTAATAATGGACAGTTTTGGCTCTTTGCATTTCCATATAAATTTCAGAATCTTCTTGTCAATTTCAACAAATTTTGGAAATTGGAATTGAATCTATCAATTTGGAGAGTACTGACATCTTAATATCGAGTTTTCCAATTTATGAACATAGTATATATCTCTATGTAGGTCTTTTAAAATTTCAGTAATGTTTTGTAGTTTTCTGTGTAAAAGTCTTGCACATCTTTTATTGTTTAATCTTAGGTATTTGAAATTTTTGACATTATTGTAAGTGATATTTTAAAATACTTGTGGCCAGTATGTAGAAGTACAGCTGATATGGGGCACCTGGGTGGATCAGTTGGTTGAGCGTCCGACTTTGGCTCAGGTCATGATTTCACACTTTGTGGGTTCGAGCCCTGTGTCAGGCTCTGCACTGACCAGATTAGAGCCTGGAGCCTGCTTCAGATTCTATGCCTCTCTCCCTCTCCCCCGACTCCCCCTCTCCCCCTCTCCCCCTCTGCCCCTCCCCTGCTTGTGCTGTCTCTCTCTCTCATAAATAAATAAACTTAAAAAAAAAAGTACAGCTGATCTAAGTCTTGAATCTTCATTTGCGACCTAATCTAAACTACACCTTGTATGTTCTAGTTTTCTAAGCTGGTTTGTTTGTTATTTCTCTTTTCATTTCTTTCTTTCTTTTTTTTTTTTTTTTTCCTTTGGTGTAGTGTCTAGGACCAATTAAAGAGTTCTAGAGTGTTGAGTATATTGACAATCACTGTGTTAGAACTTTGGGGATACAAAGCTGATTAAGATGCTTCCCCTGCCTTTAGGGGTTTAGAATCTAGGAGGGTAAGTAGAAATTCAAGAAGAGACCTATAAGTGCTATTATGAAAATTGGTTTGGCAGCATGCAAAAAGGACATATAAATTCAACTGGGTAGGGGTGAGAGTGGGGGAGGTAATATGCTTGGCTGGCACTGTTCTGAGTGCTGAGCAAAGGAATTGGGCTGTGGGTAGATAGGGGCTGCTATTCACAATACATGCTTTTCTGCTTAATTCCTTGGCTTTCAGCCTTAGCTTCATTCTACTTTTTTGAGTCTGGAGTCTCTCCAAGTCACTGTTTTTAGGGAATAAATTCATGAGAGGACATAAATGAAGAGAAACTAAAAGGCCTATATATTGCAGAGTTTAAATTACTAACCTGCTCTTCAGCCCCATACCTTTCCCATCCTGACTATATACTGTCTGGAGACTTCCAAGTCCTGAGCCTTCCTGGGGTTCTGTGAGTGAGGCAAATAAGCTCCCCCCCCCCCCTTTTTCTTTCTTCTTCTTCTTTTTTTAAGTTTATTGATTTTGAGGGAGAGTGAGCTGGCACACACGTGAGAGGGAGAGAGAATCCCAAGCAGGCTCCGTGCTGGCATCATGACCTGAACTGAAATCCAGAGTCAGATGCTTAACCGACTAAGCCACCCAGGTGCCCTGTAGATCAGCTTCTTGACTGTATTCCCTTATGCAGGCCTGTAGGTTTGGCTTCCTGTCCTCTACCCAATTATGTATTCCTCCATCTCTTTCTTGTTATGTGTTGAGGTATCTGAGAATGTTAAAGATAGTCTCTTTAAGCTTTCTTTTCCTTGTGTAGTTTGTTTCCTCTAAGTTACTCTTTTTTCTGTAATTGAGGCCCTCCTCAGAGTTTTGATAATCCTTGGTTTTTTCATGATTGAGAGTGGGGACTAAAAGCTGATTGGAAGCCCTGAGCTTGTAGGTGGGGCTTATTGACTTCCAGTTTTACTCTATAATCTCCTGCATGGAATAGTGGTTCTCAATTTTGGTTGCACTGTAGAATCACGTGGAGAGCTTAAAAAAAATAGAGACACACTGCTAGACTAAATACAACAGAATCTTTGAGGGTAGGACCCAGGTAGCAATATTTTTTAAACAGATATGATTGCCTACAGTAAAACACACACATTTTAAGTAAATAGTTTGATTTTGCCATGTATACACCCATGTAACTAATAGGATACAGAGCATTGTGAAAACCCTGTAAAATTCCTTAGTATATCTTTGTTCTCTCTTCCCCACTCCCTGCCCAGAGGCAACTGCTATTCTGATTTCTATCCCTATAGATTAACATCGGTATTTTCTGAAGTTGTCCAGGTGATTCCCCTATGTGGTCAATATTGAAACCATTGGTTCACTTGGACTGTTTGAAGCTAGCTACTCCAGGGTTTCTGTCTTTCCTTTTGGTCTGGCCACATTGCCCAGAGAGTATCTTCCAGTTTTGTGCTTGGAGGGTAGAGGTTTGGTAGCTAGTGATCTGGGAATTCAAGAAACACGGCTGGAGAATGAATCATAGAACATTCAGTATATAAGGTCACATGATTTGCTTCTTTTTGTTGGGATACTTATGTCCTCTACCTTTTATGGTTTGCTCTCTTGAGAGAATAAATCTCCAGTCAGCTGCTGCATTGAGTATGGGCTACTCAGCAGCTTGGAGAAGGAACGGGGTCTAGGTTTCTAACTGTTCACAGCTTTCACCTGATCCTTTCTTATTTGGGTCTCCCTTGTTCCTCTTTGTTCTGGCAGTTCCTAAGCCTTTTGAGGATTGTGTAGTATAAATTGGGTTTGTTCTAAATTGCCAGCACTGCTGGCTTGTAATTTGGCTGTCTTTGACAAAGTCAGTTACCACTCATTCATCTTCTTTCCAGCCTCCAAAATTTTATTGCTGTTGTCTCTTTTTCCATTCTCCCTGTCCTTATGGTTTATGAGCTAAAAATAGAACACAACAACATCTTTTTCCTTGTTTTAGTAGAGTTTTTATGAGGGAGGAAAATTAGATGTGTGTGTTCTATCTGCCAACCTAACCTTAATCATCTGCTTTCATTATAAAAATGTGTTGCCATCTGCCCTTCACTGTTGTCTGCTCCTTGAAGGATTATAGCTTTTAAATTTCTTTACTGTTACCTGGAGTGTCGGGAGGGACAAAATATTGGGTCCCAAATATATTGGGACCTTTCTCTAGAAATCCCCAAATTCTTTTGAGAAGTACTTGTCCCAGAATCATACATTCTCAGGATTGGGAATGGTTTTAAAGGTAAGCCAAATGGTGCTCTCTCTGATGATTTACAAAAGTGGGAAACTCATGGGAAAGAGGGGATTAGTGACTAGAGGAAACAGATTGAGCTGTGTATCTCTGCAAGGGCTCTGAAAATCCATATAGACCTTAAACATTTAATAGTGAATGAATAAATCTTGCATATTTGTAACATAAAAGTTATTAAAAAGTCATGGTGGTTTTGTCATTTCAATCCATAATATTTCAATCCAACTGTGGTCATGGGAGAAGAATTTTTAATTTTGAAGAAGGATTCCATACCATAAAAAATTGGAAACTATTACTAAGGTTGTAGAGATCTTAGTTTATAGTTAACATAAACTGATAATTAGCTAAAACCACCCACTGAAAGTTTTATGTTAAGCTTCTCTAATAGTTTTGTGATTCTTTGCACTCTTTATTAAAATTTTTTAAAATGTTTTTTTAATTTTTGAGAGAGAGAGGAACAGTGTAAATAGGTGAGGGGCAGAGAGGGGGGAGACACAGAATCTGAAGCAGGCTCCAGGCTCTGAGCTTCAGCTCAGAGCCCGGCGCAGGGCTCGTACTCACAGACTGTGAGATCATGACCTGAGCTGAAGTCAGACGCCCAACCGACTGAGCAACCCAGGCGTCCCTATTTATTTTTTTAAAAACATTAAGTCAGTAGGTTTCCAAATGGTGGTCTTTAAGACAGAGTTTTTGGGGTGCCTGGGTGGCTCAGTCGGGCGTCCGACTTCGGCTCAGGTCATGGTCTTACGGTTCAAGCCCCGCGTCGGGCTCTGTGCTGACAGCTCAGAGCCTGGAGCCTGTTTCAGATTCTGTGTCTCCCTCTCTCTCTGCCTCTCCCCTGTTCACGCTCTGTCTCTGTCTCAAGAATAAATAACCATTAAAAAAAAAAAAGTTTTTAACAAAAAGTTCGCAATGAAATCATTTGTTTTCTCTTAGGCCAAGTGTATACAATTTAAAGTATTTACCTTTAAGTTATGTCCATCTTTTTCTGTGCTAAAATGCCCTTTTGGAAACATGTAGGTTAATTAGTGTTTTGTGGATAGAACCCGTTGACTGTTGCTCATTATTTCAAATGGCCTGGTGTGTTTGTTGCTATTTCCACCTTTTTTTTTTTTTTTTTAATGATATCTGTACTTATAGAGAGCTTTCCCTGCCTATGCCTTTTGAAGTTTATCCTTTAAGTGGCCAAAGATAATGTGGGTTTAGTGCTTGTTAATTGTTCTTTGTACTAATCCACCCCTCACAATTATACTCTGAAAAGTGTTCCATAAAGCTGGTCAGACTGGCTATCTGGGTCTTCATTGTTGGTTGTTCTTTTCAGTGTCCTGTGAGTTGATGATTAGGGCTCTCTCCGTGAGGAACTGCTGGTTCCTGTGTTGTTGGAAGGGACCTTGATGAGAGAGAGGAACAGAACTGGCTGTTATTGATCATTGCTCTTGTTTTTCGTAGGAAAGTGCAAGCATTGATATAAAAGTGAAGAGGGGGATTTTGTCTTATCTTTGGGTTGGTGCTCAAATGATTAATAGCTGTCTTCTTTTTTGGCCTGGTATAGATTTTTTGCTATGTTAAAAATGGATCTAGTATTTTCATAAATTATGCTAGTAAATTTGTTAGATCAGTGCTAACAGATACTGGATAAAAGCGTAGCTCTAATGAACAATTGTATAATATATCTAAGTGAGATACATGAGAGAAGGAAAATTTAATATCTTCAGGTATACCAGAAATTAGGATAGTTGAGAAGACTTGATGGTGAGAAGATAGAGCTTGAAGTAAATTGAAAATGAATTTTTTGGGGGCACCTGGTCGCTCAGTCAGTTAAGGTGCTGACTTCGGCTCAAGTTACGATATCATGGTTCGTGGGTTTGAGCCCTGCATTGCGCTCTGTGCTGATAGCCTGGAGCCTGCTTCAGATTCTGTGTCTCCCTCTCTCTCTGTCTGCCCCTCCCTCATTTCTCTCTCTCTCTCTCTCTCTCTCTCTCTCTCTCTCTCTCTCTCTCTCTCAAAAATAAATAAAACAAAAAATTTAAAAAAAGAATGAATTTTAGGGAATAAGCCCATGAAAAGTCTGCCTTTGAATATTTATTTGAAATACATGTAAGAGATGAGCACAAAGTTAAAGACTCAACCTGCCTTTTTGAAAATGTGGAGAAGCTTCTTTTCTAGTGTCAGATGAGCAAGGTTTATTTTACTTATTTATTATTTATTTATTTAAATGTCTTTTATTTATTTTTGAGGCAGGGGGAGGGGCAGAGAGAGAGGGAGACACAAAATCTGAAGCAGGCAGGCTCTGAGCTGTCAGCACAGAGCCTGACCTGGGGCTTGAACTCAAGGACTGCAAGATCATGACTGGAGCTGAAGTCGGAGGCTCAACCGACTGAGCCTCCCAGGTGCCCCAGATGAGCGAGGTTTGTAATTGTTATCAAGCATGATGGTACATTTATATGTAAACATACAAGATCAGAAAAATGAATCAGTAAGTGATCTAGAAATTTAAAGAAGTTATACAGTTGTCAATAAATCATTAAGAACCACCAAAGATAACATACTTAGCATCTCCTCTGTGTCAAACATAATGATAGGTATTGGGAAGATAATGGTGATCTATTCTACATGGACAAAATCCTTGCTCTCACACAATTTATAAACTCCAGGGGAAGGCACAATTGATACATTCTTGTTTCTGAGTGAGATGATTAAAAAAAGGTAATTAAGGGGCGCCTGCGTGGCTCAGTTGGTTGAGCGTCCAACTTCAGCTCAGGTCATGATATCACAGTTTGTGAGTTCAAGCCCCACGTCGGGCCCTGTGCTGACAGCTCAGAGCCTGGAGCTTGCTTCTGATTCTGTGTCTCCCGATCTCTCTGCCCCTCCCCCACTTGTGCTCTGCCTCTCTCTGTCTCTCAAAAATAAATGTAAAAAAAAAAAATTTTTAAAAAAGGTAATTAGGTGATTAATTACCTAATTGAGGCTTTTTATAACTAGTAAGGGAAAATGCTGAGTGAAGTAAGTTTTAAATTTTAATATTGCTTTAAAAGTTTGTGAGGTAAATTTATTTACAGTGAAACACATAGAACTTAACTATACATTTGAGTTTTGATAAATGTATATGCCTTTGTGAATCTCTTTACCTCTCCCCCCAATAATCCTTCATGGTTCTTTTAGTCAGACTCTGTTGTTATCTTTTACCACAAATTAGGTTTTCTTGTTCTTGAACTTCTCATAAAAATTGAATAATTCAGTGTATTCTTCTCTGTCTGGCTTCTTTTGTTCACCATAATGTTTTTCAAATTAAGCCATGTTGTTGCTCACATCAATAGTTCTTTTTAATTGGTGGGCAGTAATCCATTGTATAGCTATAATACAGTTTATCCATTTCCCCATTTGGTTATTATGAATAAAGCTGTTATGAACACTTGACTACTGGTCTCTTTAGAGACATACATTTTCATTTCTATTGGATAAATAACTAGAGGTGGAATTACTGGGTCAGCGGATAGATGCATATTTAGCTTTAGAAGACAGTTACAAACAATTTTTCCCAAGTGGTTATACCATTCCACATTTCAGCCAGCAATCTGTGAAGAGTCTAGTTAAATCAGAGCTGAGTTTCAGAAAGTTTATTCTGGTACAGTGGAGCACAAGACTTAAGATAGGGAAAACACACAGTAAAGTAATAGAGTTGAAAATTGATGTACTCCTATTCCAAGGAACTAGACAGGGCGGGGGGGGGGGCGGGGATCTTAAGGATTCTAGAGCTGTGGTATGTGGGGTGAAGATAAGGGAGGTGCCAGATGACCCCAATGTATCTGTCCTAGGCTTTTGGATATTGGTGTGGCAGTAATTAGAGGGAGCTGAAGAATAGATTTTGGAGAGAAAAGTACAGCCTTTTTGGAGGTTATTTACATGTTTCTATATCTGTTAAATATATATATATTTATATATTTAAAATGTATATAATGTATTTTTCATATATTATATAGGTTGAAATACCACATTTCTTTTGTTGTTTATTTATTTTTTATTTTAAGTAATCTTTACACCCACTGTGGGGCTCAGATTCATAACCTTGAGATCAAGAGCTGCATGCTCTGCTGAATGAGCCAGCCAGGTGCCCTGAAATTTCATATTTCTTGATCCAGTAGTTGTACTTTATGGAATAACTCCTAGAGAACTACACAAATGTTTAGATGTATTTTTGGCACCTGGTATAAAATAAAAAATTGAAAACAACCCAAGTAGGAGTACTTGGGTGGCTCAGTTGGTTAAGCATACAACTCTTGGTCTGGGCTTAGGTCATGATCTTGCCATTTGTGAGTTCACGCCCCTCCTTGGGCTCTGTGCTGACAGTGTGGACCCTGCTTGGGATTCTCTCTCTGTCTCTGTCTCTCGCTCACAAAAATAAATAAACTTAAGAAAAAAAAAAAAAAAGAAAACAACCCAAGTAGCCATCAGTAAAGGATTGCTAACTAAAATGTGGTACATTCTTATGATAGCATGATATACAGTTAAGGTAATATGGTGTGTGTATATACTGTATTTCCTATTGCTACTGTAATAAATTAACAGACTTAGCTTAAAAAAAAATTAAGTCTCTTACAGTTATGGGGGCCAGAGGTCTGATTCACAGGGCTAAAGTCAAGATATTGGCAGGGCTGTTCCCAAGGGTAGAAACTGTTTTCTTGCCTTTTCCGGCTGTTAGAGTTGCATTACTTATATACTGCATTGCATTCTGTGGATCTTTCTTTTTCTTTTCTTTCCTTTCTTTTCTTTCTTTCTTTCTTTCTTTCTTTCTTTCTTTCTTTCTTTCTTTCTTTCTTTCTTTCTTTCACATCCAAGTTAGTTAGCTTATAGTGTGACAGTGATTTCAGAGGTAGATTCCTTAATGCCCCTTACCCATTTAGCCCATCCCCCCTTACACAACCCCTCCAGTAACCCTCTCTTTGTTCCCCATATTTAAGAGTCTCTTATGTTTTGGCCCCTCCCTGTTTTTATATTATTTTTGCACCTTCTTCCATCTTCTAAGCCAGCTGTTTAACATCTTCAGATGGGCCCAACCCAGCTAATCTGGATAACCTCCTCATCACAAAATCCTTAACTTAATCTGCCGAGCTTCTTTTGTCATTTAGAGTAACATTCAGGGGCGCCTGGGTGGCTCAGTTGGTTGAGCTTCCGACTTTGGCTCAGGTCATGATCTTGTGGTCTGTGGGTTCGAGCCCCGGGTTGGGCTCTGTGCTGACAGCTCAGAGCCTGGAGCCTGCTTCATACATGTGTCTCTCTCTCTCTCTTCCCCTCCCCTGTTCATGCTCTGTCTCTCTGTCAAAAATAAATAAACATTTAAAAAAATATTAAAAGGGGTGCCTGGGTGGCTCTGTTAGTTAAGCGTCCGACTTCGGCTCGAGTCATGATCTGGCTCACGGTTCGTGAGTTCCAGCCCCACTTCAGGCTCTGTGCTGACAGCTCAGAGCCTGGAGCCTGCTTCAGATTCTGTGTCTAACTCTCTCTCTGCCCCTCTCCTACTCACGGTCTGTCTTTCAATAATAAATAAATGTTTAAAAAATAACAAAGTAATATTCATAGGGGTGTCTGGGTGGCTCAGTTGGGTAAGCATCCCACTTTGGCTCAGGTCATTATCTCAGGTTGGTGGGTTCAAACCCTGCATGGGGCTCTGTGCTGACAGCTCAGAGCCTGGAGCCTGCTTAAGATTCTGTGTCTCCCTCTCTCTCTGCCCCTCCCCTACTCGTGCTCTGTTTCTCTCTGTCTCAAAAATAAATAAACAAAAAAAATTTTTTTTAAAGTGACATTCATATGCTTTGGGTATTATGATGAGGAGCTCTTTAGGAGGTTGTTAATCAAGTTACTAATAATGCTAACAAGGACAGGAGATCAAGGTACATTAAAAAAATTCTCAAAGAAATATGTATAGTATGCTCTAACTTTTGTTAAGTTAAAAATATACATATATACTCCTATGTTAGTATATGTATAGAAAAGAATTTTTTTTTTTTTTTTTTTTTAAAGCAAGCATGAGCAGGGGAGAGGGAGAGAGGCAGTAGAGAGAGAATCTTAAGTAGGCTCCATGTTCAACATGGAACTCAATCCCATTACCCTGGGATCATGACCTGAGCTGAAATTGAGAGTTGGATGCGCAACTGACTAAGCCACCCGGGTGCCCCTAGAAAAGAAATCTTGATGGAGATAGACCATATTGCTAACAGAGGCTATCTTTGAGAGTAGGATTACAGAGTATTTAAACTTTCCATTTTTTTCTATGATATTTCAATTCGTAATTAACATGTATTTTCTAATCAGAAAAATCACAATAAGTAAAAGGATAGAGTATAATACTTGGTCATATATTGCAGAGAGATCAATAAACAGGCTTTTGGTGAGCGACCTTGGTAAGTGTGGTTTCAGAAAATTGGTAGGGCAAAAGCCAGATTGTAGTGAGAAAGTGGAAGGTGAGGAAGGGAAGAATGAAAAGGTAAACATGTTTACAGTTGCTTAGCTATGAGAGGTGGCAGGATGCTGTGAGACCAGGGCTTTTCAGAGGGATAAATAAAATTCAGTGAGATTTTTAAATATGGCAGAGCAGCATGTTTGAAAGTTGAAAGCAGAAACTGGGAGGAAGAGAGAGATAACTTGAGTTCCAGGACAATTCGGAGTATGAGGCCTGAGGTCTTCTGACTTGATTAGACAGAAGACCCACTTCCCTGTGGCGGATAAGACCTAGAGTGGTGTGGATATGCCTACTAGTTTATAATATTTTAGTTTTCTTCAATATTATCAGATTAAAAAAACATCTCTTGCAATCATAAATGCTTCTTTGACATCTTCTGAGAGTCTGAGGTTATTGTGTAACTATGTAAATTTAGTCTTGGTAATGTATGTACCCACATTGTCTTGATTTGTCCCCCAAACTTCTGATTGTTTCTGTAGCCTAGCATATAAATTTCAGGGAATAAGACCTTAGTTTTCTAGGTGCAACATTTTGGGGATTTTTTTATTTTATTGAAACTAATTATTGCATAAGAAAATCTTTATATAAGACTGTATCAATTTTCTTTTGACTCTAGAATGTTACACAGGAAAGCATTGGAGATAACATTCACTTCAACCTTTTTTCAAGTTCCTGACAAGGAAAAAGAGCTTAAATAACTTTTGAGGAGGCCACGTGTATCTTGTTGATAGAACATGGTACTTTTACCTTGCTGAGATGCTGAGGACCTTCTTAAAAATTATTATCCCAGGGGCACCTAGGTGGCTCAGTCAGTTAAGCGGCCCACTTCAGCTCAGGTCATGATCTCACAGTCTGTGAGTTCGAGCCCCGCGTCGGGCTCTGTGCTGACAGCTCAGAGCCTGGAGCCTGTTTCAGATTCTGTGTCTCCCTCTCTCTCTGACCCTCCCCCATTCATGCTCTGTCTCTCTCTGTCTCAAAAATAAATAAACGTTAAAAAAAATTATTATCCCATTGACATTTGGTATATTTGTGCCAGGATTTCCTGATTTTTCATATGTATCCTTCTATCCAGTTTTGATTAACATACATTTCCTTCTCATAATTTGATCACTTTTTAAAAAAATTATTTTTTAATGTTTATTTATTTTTGAGAGAGCGTGAGCAGAAAGAGAGGGAGACACAGAATCCCAAGCAGGCTCCAGGCTCTGAGCTGTTAGCCCAGACCCCAACGTGGGGCTTGAACTCACAAACTGAGATCATGACCTGAGCTGAAGTTGGACACTCAACTGACTGAACCACCCAAGTGCCTTTTCTTTTTTCTTTTCTTTTCTTTTCTTTTCTTTTCTTTTCTTTTCTTTTCTTTTCTTTTCTTTTCTTCTCTTCTCTTCTCTTCTCTTCTCTTCTCTTCTCTTCTCTTGTCTCTTGTCTCTTTTCTTTTTTTTTCTTTTATTTAAGTGTATTCATTTATTTGACAGAGAGGGAGAGCATGAGCAGGGTAGGGACGGCAGAGAGAAAGAGAGAAAGAGAAAGAGAAAGAGAGAGAATCCTAAGCAGGCTCTGTGCCATTAGCTTGGAGCCAGACACAGGGCTTGAATTCACAGAATGTGATATCATGACCTGAGCCAAAACCAAGAATCTGATGTTTAACTGACTGAGCCACCCAGGTGCCCCACTTTTCCTCTGTTAGTATCATTGCAATTAAATTAACACAACTAGCATTAAAGTAGAAGTTTTAGGACTTTGCTATGATCTGTTCATTGTTTACCTATTTGGAGAATTATGTTGAAGATTCTAATTGCCATTTTAGGATTTTTCAGAACAGTGGTAATCGTTTTTATTTCATATTGGGTATGGAGTGACAGTGCTTAACACACTTCTTGACCCAGGGCTTGGTATATTGTGTATACTAAACAAAAAATTCATGTAATATGTGATATAGTTTAAGAGAGACTTGTTCTGATCAATGAAACCAGAAGCTGGTTCTTTGAAAGAATTAACAAAATTGATAAAACACTAGCCAGTTTGATCAAAAAGAAAAAGGAAAGGACCCAAATAGATAAAATCCAGAAGGAAAGAGGAGAGATCACAACCAACACAGCAGAAATAAAAACAATAATAAGAGAATATTATGAGCAATTGTATGCCAATAAAATGGGCAATCTGAAAGAAATGGACAAATTCCTAGAAACATATACACTACCAAAACTGAAACAGCAAGAAATAGAAAATTTGAACAGGCCCATAACCAGTAAGGAAATCAAATTAGTAATCAAAAATCTCCCAAAAAACGAGTCCAGGGCCAGATGGCTTTCCAGGGGAATTCTACCAAACATTTAAGGAAGAGTTGACATCTATGCTCTTGAAGCTTCTCCAAAAAATAGAAATGGAAGGAAAACTTCCAAACTCTTTCTATGAAGCCAGCATTACCTTGATTCCAAAACCAGACAGAGACCCTACTGAAAAGGAGAACTATAGACCAGTTTCCCTGATGAACACGGATGCAAAAATCCTCAACAAGATAGTAGCCAACTGGATCCAACAATACATTAAAAAAATTATTCACCACGTCCAAGTGGGATTTATACCTGGGATGCAGGGCTGGTTCAATATCTGCAAAACAATTAACACGATTCATCATATCAATAAAAGACAGGACAAGAACCATATGATCCTCTAAATAGATACAGAGACAGCATTTGACAAAATACAGCATCCTTTCTTGATAAAAACCCTCAAGAAAGTAGGGATAGAAGGAGCATATCTCGAGATCATAAGAGCCACATATGAACGACCCAACGCCAATATCATCCTCAATGGGGAAAAAATGAGAGCTTTCCCCCTAAGGTCAGGAACAAGACAGGGATGTCCACTCTCGCCACTGTTATTCAACATAGTATTGGAAATCTTAGCCTCTGCAATCAGACAACACAAAGAAATAAAAGGCATCCAAATCGGCCAGGAGGAGGTCAGACTGTCACTTTTTGCAGATGACATGATACTCCATATGGAAAACCCTAAAGATTCCACCAAAAAACTGCTAGAACTGATTCATGAATTCAGCAAAGTTGCAGTATATAAAATCAATGCGCAGAAATTGGTTGCATTTCCATACACCAACAATGAAACAACAGAAAAATCAAGGAATCGATCCCATTTACACTTGCACCAAAAACCATAAAATACCTAGGAATAAATCTAACCAAAGAGGTGAAAAATCTATACACTGAAAACTATAGAAAGCTTATGAAAGACATTGAAGAAGACACAAGAAAATGGAAAAAGATTCCATGCTCCTGGATACGAAGAACAAATACTGTTAAAATGTTAATACTACCCAAAGCAATCTACATATTCAATGCAATCCCTATCAAAATAACACCAGCCTTCTTCACAGAGCTAGAACAAATAATCCTAAAATTTGTATGGAATCAGAAGAGTCCCTGAATAGCCAAAGCAATCTTGAAAAAGAAAACCAAAGCAGGAGGCATCACAATCCCGGACTTCAAGCTATACTACAAAGTTGTAATCATCAAGACAGTATGGTACTGGCACAAGAACAGACACTCAGATCAATGGAACAGAACAGAGAACCCAGAAATGGACCCACAAACATATGGCCAACTAATCTTTGACAAAGCAGGAAAGAATATCTAATGGAATAAAGACAGTCTCTTCAGCAGGTGGTGATGGGAAAACTGGACAGCAACATGCAGAAAAATGAACCTGGACCACTTTCTTACACCATACACAAAAATAAACTCAAAATGGGTGAAAGACCTGAATGTAAGACAGGAAGCCATCAAAATCCTCGAGGAGAAAGCAGGCAAAAACCTCTTTGATCTTGGCCGCAGCAACTTCTTACTCAACATGTCGCCAGAGGCAATGGAAACAAAAGCAAAAATGAACTGTTGGGGCCTCATCAAAATAAAAAGCTTCTGCACAGTGAAGGAAACAATCAGTAAACTAAAAGGCAGTTGACAAAATGGGAGAAGATATTTGCAAACGACATAAAGATCAGATAAAGGTGGTATCCAAAATCTATAAATAACTTATTAAACTCAACACCCAAAAAACAAAGAATCCAGTGAAGAAATGGGCAAAAGACATGAATAGACACTTCTCCAAAGAAGACATCCAGATGGCCAACCGACACATGAAAAAAATACTCAACATCACTCATCATCAGGGAAATACAAAGCAAAACCACAATGAGATACCACCTCACACCTGCCAGAATGGCTAACATGAGCAATTCAGGCAACAACAGATGTTGGCGAGGATGCGGAGACAGAGGATCTCTTTTGCATTGTTGGGGGGAATGCAAGCTGGTGCAGCCACTCCACAGTATGGAGTTTCCTCAAAAGAAAACAAAAAAATAGAACTACCCTATGACCCAGCAATTGCACTACTAGGTATTTATCCAGGAGGTACAGGTGTGCTGTTTTGAAGGGACACATGCACCCCAATGTGTATAGCAACACTATCAACAATAGTCAAAGTATGGAAAGAGCCCAAATGTCCATTGATGGATGAATGGATAAAGAAGATGTGGTCTATATCTATATCTGTATACACAATGGAGTATTACTCGGCAATTAAAAAGAATGAAATCTTGCCATTTGCAACTATATGGATGGAACTGGAGGGTATTATACTAAGCGAAATTAGAGAAAGACAAAAATCATATGACTTCACTCAAATGAGGACTTTAAGAGACAAAACAGGTGAACATAAGGGAAGGGAAATAAAATAATATAAAAACAGGGAGGGGGACAAAACAGAAGAGACTCATAAATATGGAGAACAAACTGAGGGTTACAGGAGGGGTTGTGGGAGGTGGGGATGGGCTAAATGGGTAAGGGGCACTAAGGAATCCACTCCTGAAATCATTGTTGCACTATATGCTAACTAATTTGGATGTAAGTTAAAATAAATAAATAAAATTAAGTAGTAACAAAAAAATGAATAAATGTTAAAAAAAATAATAAAAGTTAAAAAATCAGAAAAAAAAAGAGAGAGACTTGTTCTGAATTTGTGCTTCTTCAGACTTTCTAGATTCAAACATAGGGAAGCCAGTATTTTAGTATATACTCTTGCTGTTGCCAGGAAAAAATTGTGTGTGTGGATATATCTTTTTTTTTTTTTTTAAACAGTTTTGTGTTTGTATCAATGGAAGGTTGAGGTCAGGGAACAGACTTATTAGCTCCTTACCCATGAACTTCACCTCAGCTATAGCTGTTTTATGTGCAGCTCAAAGGATCAAATTTTAGTTAGCTAGTACTCTTAGCCAATTGTTCCTTCCTTCCTTCCTTCCTTCCTTCCTTCCTTCCTTCCTTCCTTCCTTCCTTCCTTCCTTCCTTCCTTCCTTCCTTCCTTCTTTCCTTCCTGTGTCCCTTAGATAGCATTCTCTCCTCCCAGTTTTTTTTTTTAGTGTTTATTTTTGAGACAGAGCATGAGCGGGGGAGGGGCAGAGAGCGAGGGAGACATGGAATCTGAAGCAGGCTCCAGGCTCAGCCAGATGTGGGGTTTGAACTCACAAACCTGAGAGATTATGACCTGAGCCGAAGTCAGATGCTTTAACCAACTGAGCCACCCAGGTGTCCTCTCTCCTCCCAGTTTTAATATAAAAGTTTTTGTGGGGAAATTACATCAGTCTTGTGGTAATACAATAAAATGTTTTACAGAATTCAATACTTTCCCTTTCTGTAAAGGAAAACAACCTTGTTTTTGTTGAGGATCTAGTAAAATTCTATATTGCGGATAATTTCATTATAAGAATTGATGGCTGGAAAAAAATGTGGCATTATGTAGTAGAAAAAACAAGCATTTTGCTTTGTCATTTTCCTTTTTATTTAACATTTCTGAGTCTGTTTCCTTATCAGAAGGTATGTGTTTTCATATTTACTGTGCAAAGATGGTCATGAGGAATGGAAATAATAAATGTTAACTGCCTGGAGCAGTAGCTGGCATGGATTTTAATGCTCAATATAAATAGCAGCTGTTATGATTCTGTGATTATGATGTTATTAAAGGAAGACTAAAAAACAGAAAGGACACATAGAATTTAGTGCTCGCTTCGGCAGCACATATACTAAAATTAGAATTTATATGGAAGGTATTATTTAAGGAATATGTGTCCGATAGCAAGATTGGTTTGTTTTCTATTCAGGTTTGAATTATCAAAATGACTAAGTGGATTACCAAAACTATCTATAAGATCCTTTTCTCATATGTTAATGTGATAAATGATAATATCTACCTCATAATTGTTTGGTGTATTGTATGTGCTTAGAAATATTGATTACCTTATTCTTTGGATGGTTTAGGTTGGCAGAGTAGCAAGAGAGATTCTCGGTTTGTATGTTATCTTTTATAGATTCTTTACTGAAGTGTATAGCATTAAGTAAGACTTGAATTTTTTAGAATGAACAAAACATTATTAAAATTTTAAAAATGTTTAGTTTTGAAAGAGAGATGGAACACAAGCATGGGTGGAGCAGAGAGAGAGAGAGAAACACAGAATCCAAAGCAGGCTCTGAGCTGTCCGAGCCCAATATGGGGCTTGACCCACAAACCATGAAATCGTGACCTGAGCCAAGATTGGATGCTTAACTGACTGAGCTCCCAGGTGTCCCTAGAATGAACAAAACTTAATTCAGATCCATAGCTCATAGTGATTTTTGTTATTTGAGCAAGATAGCTTAAAGGGGCACTATTTCTTTTTGAGAAATAAGTTTAACCTAGCAATTAATATATGAATGTATAGGGGCACCTGGATGGCTCAGTCAGTTACGCGTCTGGCTTTGGCTCAGGTTACGATTTCATGGTTCGTGGGTTTGAGCCATGTGTCAGGCTCTGGGCTGACAGCTCAGAACCTGCTTGGGATTCTCTCTCTCTCTTTTCCTCTGCCCCTCCCCCACTCAAATTCTGTCTTTTTCTCTCAAAAATGAATAAACGTTAAAAACATTAAAAAAATGAATATATAAACCTGAAAAACATTTTAATACTGGGTAGTAGTTGAAATGGTCAGTTAAAATATTTTATTAAATTTTTGAATAAATTTGAACATCTATAGCTCTTAGGTTTTAAATGCTAAATGAAAAAAAAAGGTAAATGAATGCTGATTCCTTAGGGTAATTGCATTCTATAGCTAGTACAGTTTTGGTACTTTTTTTCTAAGTTTATTATTTTGAGGGAGAGAGAGAGAGAGAGGGAGGGGCAGAAGAGAGAGGGATAGAGAGAATCCCAGGCAGGCTCTGTGCTGTCAGTGCAGAGCCAGATGGCGGGCTCCATCTCACAAACCATGTGATCATGACCTGAGCCAAAATAAAAGCCATACACTCATCCCACTGAGCCACCCAGGTGTCCCAGTTTTGGATGTTTATTTATTTATTTTTAATGTTTGTTTATTTTGAGAGAGGGTGTGTGGGTGCCAGGGCTTGGGGGAGGGGAAGAGAGAGTGAGAGAGGGAGAGAAAGAATCCTAACCAGGCACTGAACTATCAGTGCAGACCCCTCACCTCATGTAGTACTCCATCACATGAAATGTGAGATCATGACCTGAGCCCAAATCAAGAGTCAGATGCTTAACTGACTGAGCCACCCAATCACCCCTTGGATAGATAACTTTATACAAACATTTAAAATGCTAAAACTGAGTTGTACTTCATTCACTTGAAATGTTTCAATCACCTAGCCTGTATATAACAGCAATACTCAGATATTTTGAATGGGTTGGAAAAATATGTGCATGTTTGTGGCTATATGTGTATGGTAACTTTACAGGTAGCTTAAGGTATTTCAGAGCTGTCTCAGTCTAGTAGAATTAAGGGAATTCAGTTAGCTGGAGAGCTGTGCATGTGATACCCATTAGTAAAGTCCTTTAATAGTGACTATAAATACAGGTTTACAACTGTTAAGCAATAAACTCATATCATTGGAACTTAAATATAGAACATTAGCAAACTGACATTTTATATTTAGAAGATTTTTTGAAAAAAACTTAAGTCTGATAAACAGGTTAGTTGGAGTTCAGTGCTTCTGGTAGCCTTGGTAAAATTCCATTTTCCTTTAAAATAGGCATGTATTTGGGATGTGGTGGCCATTGGTTTCTATTTTCTGTTCACTTTCTTTGTTCCTTTTTCTTTAGAAACTATTGCTGTAGTTTATACAGTAGGAAGGTTTCCTTTTGTGCAATAATGTTAAACTCAGGAAAATATCAATTGTTGTCCAGATCTGTCATACAGATCTGTTCACAGAAAATATGAAAGTTTATAAAAAAAGGTTTTTGCTGATATTCTTGAAACTTTTTATACTAGTATTACATGGATTAAAAAAAGATTATGTACAGTCTATAATAGGCTATTTATGAAGGAGGTAGGAATTTTCATGATATGTTGACAATTTCATTTTGAAATATTTCCATCTCAATGTTTCATTTTAGTTAAATTGGTAATCAGGTTGGTTTTGAGTGGGCCCTGTTCTGTCAAAATCCTCAGGATCATGGTTTTTTTTACTTTTATGTTCTACAGTTAGTTTAAGGTTACCTTCCTATCAGTGATTTAACCTTGTCAGGGCGTTTTTGTTTTGAGGCCAAATGTTTAGTATCCCAGCTCCATTGTTTATTAGCTAATGGATCTTGGGCACGTTGTTTAACTTCCACAAATGTCAGTAAAACCTATATTAGGGTTGTGAGGGTTTAGTAAGATAATTGATGTAAATCTTGTTGCAGTGCCTGGTACATAGTATACAGTAGATGATGGTGGTGGCAGCAGCAGTAAGTAGTATATCATTGTGTATAAATTGTGCTTTTTTGAAATTTAGCTCTAGAGGTAGGAGGGGTCATAGAGAGATGGAAATATGCTGTGTGCCTACAGAAAATAAATTAACTTGGAAATTTATCACGTAGACATTTAAAGGAAGGAGTCTTGTCAGCAGTGTTGCTCTTATTTCCTGTTTTTTTCCCCTTTCGCTGTAATATCTGTTCTATTTTTTGATTCCTGTTGAAGCCAGTGTTCTGTATCTTCCCTTCCTACATCTCTTTTTGACAGTTGTTAGCTTACATAAATGAAAGACATAGTTTGAAATTCTTTGTGGAAATTACAGGGTATATTTTTAAAATCTGTGTCCTGTATTTATTAATAATACTCCAAATGTACAATACATTCCTATTTATAATATTTATTTCCATGTTTACAGAGTTGGAACAATACTTTCTTATAACCTGCTTAAGAGATTGAAGATGTATATTACAATTGCACCAGCCTTAAATCCTATTGGAACAAGGTTGAGTATAAATATATATATTTTTTTCTTTTCACACATTCATTCAGTTGTATATCAGGTTTTTCCTGGACTCAGAGTTTCCAGCACTTTGAAGAACAAATATCAATGTGTATAGGTATAAATTAATGATTTTTTATATTTACATTGACATAGACCATTTTGAAAGTTGAGCAAACATTTCAGAAGGTACTTCTAAGCTTGATACATTGCTGTTTATTTTGAAAGCAAATAAGAAAAGACCTCTCAGGATCCCATTTGGCATTACAAACACTTACACAAATACCCACTGAAAAAGTATGGTGCTATAAGTTGGTGAGCTCTGGGGTTTGTAATCTTGTATAAACAGAGTTGTAGTTTAAATAGTGATCCCAGAAATAAAATAAATATTCTGTTATTCATCTACCTGCCAGTTTCCTTGTGAATTTATGAATTCCTGTGAAACTTATGGTGAAACTTCAGATGCTTGCAATAACCAGTTTCAGACTAACTATGTAACTAATTTAAAAAATAAGACGTAGGTAGAAAAGCTTGGATATCTATAGACTTGTCCATCTATTTATTCTTTAGGCCAACTTTTGAGTATCTTGTTGAGTAGTATATAGTAGGTATGTACTAGGCATTATGGAGGGCAAAGTAGTACCTTCTTTGTGGTCAGAACAGAATAAAAAAATGCTGTCAGGTTCCAGCTCCTCTCCCTTCTCAGTAGTACTCCTAACCTGTAATCCTGACCTCAGTATTGGTCTCTTAATGGGTTGCTTCAGCATTGTGTTGCTTTCTCCCGTTTATTTCCTTATTTTGTATTATTTCTCAAAATAGAACATATATATCCTGCTATAACAAAGGACTCTACAAAAATGCTTTCCCTTCATTTATGCAAATAATACATATTTATTCAAGAAAATTTGTAAAACATCAACAGTATAAATATTAAAACCATAAGTTAACATTTATGTATTCTAGAACATATTTATATATTAATATAGACTCTAATAGAATATAGTCTGATATCCTATTTAATTTTGTTGTGGTAATTGCTATTGGCAGCTTTTGTTACTGTTTACCTTTATAGTTCCTCTGTTGGCTTTCCAGCCAGAGCAAACTATTAAAAGTATGTTTGGCACTTGTGTTCCCATGTTCATAGCAGCATTATTCACAATAGTCCAAGTAGGAAACAATCCAAGTGTCCATCAACAGATGAATAGATAAACAACAGATGAGTAGAGATATCTTTATTTATTTTTCTACCTACCTACCTACTTATCTATACCTATCTTTCAGCCTTAAATATATCAGGTTTTTTATGGTCTCAGAGTTTCCAACACCTTGAAAAATGAGAGAAATATACATATAATGAAATATTATTCAGCCACAAAATGAAATGAAGCTCTGATACGTAACACAGCATGGATGAATCTTGAAAATGTTGCTGAATGAAATGAGCCAGACACAGAAGGACAAATGTTGTATGTATGATTCTACTTATGAATCTAGAATAGGTAAATTCAGAGTCAGAAAGTAGATCAGAGATTAACTTGAGGCTGGAGGGAAGGAAGAATGGATACAGAGTTCCTGTTTGGGGTGATGAAAAAGTCTTGGAAATGGTTGGTAATGGCTGTACAAATTGTGAATATAATTATTTCCAATGAATTATATACTTAAAAATGGGTACAGTGGCAAATTTTATGTTTGGAACTCTTATGGGCTTGTGGCTAGTTCAGTTTTACTTCTAAGAGTGAGGTGATGATCTCTCTCATTCATGTTCCATCGTAGTCCCCTAGTTCCTGCCTCTTCTTTTAAAGGCTAGCAGTGATTATTTGAGTGGTATTTTATGGATAATTAATTTTTCTTCGTGATTTAAGAAATGTTTTTGCCACAAATGTGCATCACTTGTAATGAAAAAAATCTATAAATAAGAATTATTTTAAAGCAAAGTGAAATCAGATATGTTTATATTCTTTAGCCTCCTATTTACTTTCTTTCTCATATCCTTGATCTCTTCCTGGTCATTCACTTTTTTTGATGTATTTACCTCATTCTTTTTAAAAAAAAAATTTTTTTTTAACGTTTATTTATTTTTGAGACAGAGAGAGACAGAGTATGAATGGGGGAGGGTCAGAGAGAGGGAGACACAGAATCTGAAACAGGCTCCAGGCTCTGAGCTGTCAGCATAGAGCCCGACATGGGGCTCAAACTCACAGACCGCGAGATCATGACCTGGGCCGAAGTCGGCTGCTTAACCGACTGATCTACCCAGGTGCCCCCCCTCATTCTTTAATTATACGAGTTTTATATAACCAAGTTAAAGATAATTGGAAAAAGAAAGGGAAGAAAAAGCATTTCCTTATCCTCAAATTCCAACATAACCTTGGTTTTTAGAGAATTTTTTTTTTTTATGTTTATTTACTTTTGAGAGAAAGAGAGACAGAGTGTGAGTGGGAGAGGGGCAGAGAGAGAGGGAGACAGAATCTGAAGTAGGCTCCAGGCTCTGAGCTGTCAGCACAGAACCAGACGCGGGACTTGAGCTCACAAACTATGAGATCATGACCTGAGCCAAAGTCGGATGCTTAACTGACTGAGCCACCAAGATGCCCCATAAAATAACTTGGTTTTAAGTTTTATGTATTTTCTTTTCCCCCCATATGTTACCACCACATTAACAAAAGCCTATTTACAATAGTTCTTTTTACCTAGTACATCATGTTCAACTGTTAAGAAAAATTACAAGACATACTAAAGACAAAAAGCACAATTAGAGCCAGCATTAGAACTAGACTTGGGTAGGGTAGGGATATTAGAATTACCAGACCAAGAAAGAATTTAAAACAACTGTGATGAAAGGGGAAGGGATGGAAATTCTAAGAAAGAACAACAACAAGAAAAAAAATGCTAGAGAAGAAACACATAGCATTATCACAAAAACATTGTAACCATTTGATGGGTTTATTTATTAGTAGACTGGACTACTAATGGCTGAAGAAAGACTCTGAGCATGAGGCTATCAATAGAAACTGCTGAAACTAGAAAAGAAAGAAAAAAGATAAGAAAAACAGAATATTGAGTAACTGTGGGACAACTACAAAAGGTTGAACATCTGCATCATTAGGGATGGCATGTTTTAATTTCTGTGGCATTATAGTCAATAGGTGGGGTATAGAATCCTTACCTTGTAAAGATTAACTTTAGACATGTAAATAAACCTCATATTAAAAAAAAAAAAGATTTAACATATGCATAATGGGAATTCTATAAGGAGAAGAAAAAGAAGAGGGACAGAAGAAGTGTTTGGAATGGTAATGACTGAGAACTGCCCCAAATTAATGTCAGATACCGAATCACAATTCCAGGAAGCTTAGAGAACACCAAGCAGGCTAATTGGCAAGAAAACTATACCTAGGCATATTATTTTCAAACTACAGAAAATCCAAGATAAAGTAAAAAAAAAAAAGAGGGAAAAAAAAAAAGAGAAAAAAAAATCCTGGAAGAAGTGAGAGGAAAAACACACCCTAATATAGAGGAGCATTGATAAGGATTACAGGTAACTTCTCAGAAACCATGCAAGCAAGAAGAATATGGAGTAAAAACATTTAAAGTTCTGAGAGAAAAAACAAAACAAACCCAACCTACAATTCTGTACCTTGCAAAATTATCCTTTGAAAATAATGGAGAAATACTTTCTCAGACAAACAGAAATTAAGGGTATCTGTTGTTAGTAGAACTGCCTTGCAAGACATGTTAAATTTTTTAGGAGAAGGAAAATAATATACGCCACAAACTAGAATCTACATAATGTAAGGAGAGCATTGAAAAAAGGATAGGTGAAGGTAAAATAATTTTTTTTCTTAATTGATCTAACATATAAGTTTCAAAGTAATATCAACAGTATAATAATGAATACTTCTGAATACTTATATGTGTATTTAGGCATAAGTGAAATGAATGACAGCAATGATATAAGGGATAGGGAACATTTATTATTTTGTTATTACACGGTACTCATACTACCCAGGAAATAGGTAGTGTGAAAAATGGGTAATGTTATGGTAGTGGAAAATGGGTAGTGTTACTTGAAAGGGGAATTGGCTTAGCTGTAAATGTATATTGTAATCTCTAGGGCAACCACTAAGAAAAGTAAAAGAAGAGGTATAACCGATATACCAAGAAAGGAGAGAAAAGGCAATCATAGAAAATGCTCACTTAAAACCACAAAGGGCAGAAAAAGAGTGGAAGACAAAAATAGGAACAAAAAAGGGCAAGAAATAGAGAACAGTCATGGGTATGGTAGATGTTAATTCCACTATATCGGTAAACACTTTGAACGTCAACGGTCTAAATGCACAAATGAAAAGACAGGTTGTTAGTGTAGATCGAAAAACAAGATCCAACTCTGTTGTCTATAAGAAACCCACTTTATTATTGATATTTTTTAAAATGTATATTTGTTTTTGAAAGATAGCACAAGAGGGGGAGGGGCAGTGAGAGAGACACAGAATACAAAGCTGGTTCCAGGCTCTGAACTGTTAGCACAGAGCCTGACGCGGGGCTCGAACCCACGAACCGTGAGATCGTAACCTGAGCCAAAATCTGTTGCCTAACTGACTGAGCCACACAGATGCCCCAGAAATCTACTTTAAATAGAAAGATGCATACAGATTGAAAAGTGATTGGAGAAAGATAAAAGATATACCATACTAATGCTAATTAAAAGAAAGAAGGAGTAGCTATATTAATTTCAGACAGAACAGAATTTAGACCAAGGAAAGCTTTCAGTTCTAAAGAGGAGAATTGCATAATGATAAAGGAGTCATTTCTCCAGGAAGACATAACAATCCTTACTTAATATGTATGCACCTAAAAACAGAATGTCAAATTATGTGGGGCAGAAACTGATAGAACTCCAATAAGTAGATGAATCCACTATCATAATTGGAGGTTTTAATACCCCTCTATTAGAAATGGACAATAAGGACATAATAAGGACAATAATGACATAATTGAACTCAACAGCATATCAGTGAACTGATTATAGTGGACATCTATAGACCACTTCATTCAACATCAGCAGGATGCACATTTTGCTCAAGCTCACATGTAGTATTCATCAAAATAGACTATGTTTTGGGCCATAAAACTGATTTCTTGAAGGATACAATTTGCCAAAATTGACATAAACAATATGAATAGGTCTATATGCATTAAAGAAATTGAATCAACAATAACATTCCAGAACAGGGGTGCCTGGGTGGCTCAGTTGGTTAAGCATCTGACTTCCACTCAGGTTGTGATCTTGTGGTTTGTGAATTTGAGCCCCATATCAGACTCTGTGCTGACAGCTCAGAGCCTGGAGCCTGCTTGGGATTCTGTGTCTTCCTCTCTCTCTCTACCCCTCCTCTTCTCTCTCTCTCTCTCTCTCTCTCTCTCTCTCTCTCTCTCTCTCTCTCCCCCCCCCCTCAAAAATAAATAAACTTTAAAAAACAAACAAATCCTTCTCGAACAGAAAATACCAGGCCCAGATAGGTTCACTGGTGAATTCTACCAAATATTTAAGGAAGAAATTATACCAGTTGTCTACAGTCTTTTTCAGAAGAAAGAAGCAGAGGGAGTGCTTCCTAGCTCATTCTATGAGGTCAACATTACCCTAATACCAAAAACTGGACAAAGATATTATAAAAGAAAACTTACAGACCCTTATCTCATATGGGCATAGGTACAAAAATCCTCAATAAAATACTAGCAAATTGAATCCAATGATGTATAAAAAGAATCACATACCATAACCAGGTGGGGTTTATCGCCGATATGAAGGGCTGGTTTAACTGTTTTTTTAATGTTTGTTCATTTTTGAGAGCGACAGAATGTGAGTGGGGGAAGGGCAGAAAGAGAGGGAGACCCAGAATCTGAAGCAGGCTACAGGCTCTGAGCTGTCAGCACAGAGCCTGAGGTGGGGCTCAAACTCCTGAACCGTGACATCATGACCTGGGCCAAAGTTGGACACCCAGGTGCTCCTAGTTTTAAGTTTGAAAATCAATTAATGTAATCCATTGCAGAAACAGGCTTTAGAAGAAAAGTCACATGAGCATATCAATAGATGGAGAAAAGCATTTGACAAAATCTAGCACCCAATCGTGATAAAAACTCTCAATAAACTAGGGGCACCTGGGTGGTTCAGTTGGTAGAGTATCTAACTCAATCTCAGGGTTGTGAGTTCAAGCCCCACATTGGGCATGGAGTCTACTTAAGATCAAACTTCTCAGTAAACTAGAACAGAGGGGAACTTGATAAAGGTGTGTGTGTGTGTGTATACATGTATATATGTGTATATATATAATCTTGATAAAGGTACAAAAAAACTTCAGATAAAGATACATACAAAGATACACAGCTAAAATCATATTTAACAGAAATTTGAAGCTTTCCCACCAAGATCAGGAAGAAGGCAAGGGTATTCCCTATTACCACTGCTGTTCAACATCATACTGGAAGTCCTAGTTAATGCAGTAAGATAAGAAAATTAAAGGTGTACATTGATTGGGAAGGAAGAACTAAAACTTTCTTCACAGATGGCACTATTGTCTAAAGTAAAAAATCTGAAATATTTGGGAGAGAAAAAACCCCTTATGAAACTAATAAGCACTTAGGCTTCCTCAGTATATGATGGGGTTACCGATAAACCCACCAGAAGTTGAAAATACTGTAAGTCAAAAATGCATTTAATACCTCTAACCTAAACATGATAGCTTAGCCTAGCCTACTTAAACATGCTCAGAATACTTAGAGTGGTCTGCATTTGGGCAAAATGATCTGACACAACACCTCTTGTAGAATATAGTGTTGAGTATTTCATGTAATTTATAGAATACTGCACTACCAGTGAAAAACAAGGGCACCTGGGTGGCTCAGTCAGTTAAGCCTCCTACTCTTGGTTTCTGCTCAGGTCATGATCTCAGAGTTGGTGAGTTCAAGCCCCGTATCAGGCTCTGCTCTGACAGTGTGGAGCCTGCTTGGGAGTCTCCCTCTCTACCTCTCTCTCTGCCCCTCCCCTGCTTGCTGTCTCTCTCAAAAATAAATAAATGAATGTAAAAAAACAAATAAAAGTGAAAAACAGAATAGTTGTCAGGGTATAGGATGGTTTTAAGTGTATCAGTTGTTGTTAATCTCATGATTGTACGGCTGACTAGCAGCTGTGGTTGACTGCCACTGCCCAGCATCTCAAGAGCGTTGTACCACATTGCTGGCCTGGGAAAGATAAAAATTTAATGGGGCCCCTGGGTGGCTCAGCCAGTGAAGCATCTGACCCTTGATTTCAGCTCAGGTCACGATCTCACAGGAAGGAGCAGAGAGAGAAGGAGAGAAAACCTTAAGCAAACTCCATGCTCAGTGCAGAGCTCAACGTGGAGCTTGATCTCTTGCCCCTCAGATCATGACCTGAGTTGAAATCAAGAGTTGGACGCTCAACCAACTGTGCCACCCAGGCACCCCTGATCCTACAATTTATATGGAGAGGCAGAAGACCTAGAACAGTCAACACAATTTTGAAGGAGGAGAAGAAAGATAGAAGACTGATACTACCTGACATCAAGATATAACTTTAGACAGGGTGCTTGGGTGGCCCAGGCACCATGTTAAGTGACTTTGGCTCAGGTCATTATCTCACAGTTTGTGAGTTCGAGCCCCTCTTCAGGCTCTGTGCTGACAGCTCAGAACCTGGAGCCTCCTTCAGATTCTGTTTCTCTTTCTCTGCCCTTCCCCTGCTCACATTCTGCCTGCCCCTCTCTCTCTTTCTCTCTCTCTCTTTCTCTCTCTCTCTCTCTCTCTCTCTCTCTCAAAAATAAACACTAAAAAAAAAAAAAAAAGATAAACTCTTAAGCTACAGTAATTGAGACAGTGGGATATTGGTGAAACAATAGACAAATAGATCCATGGAACAGAAATAGACCCATATAAATACAGTCAACTGATTTTCAACAAAGGAGCAAAGACAATACATTGGAGAAAAGACTGTCTTTTCAACAAATTGTGCTGGAGCAATTAGGCCTCCTGCACAAAAATGAATCTAGGTTATAGACTTTATAGGCTTAACAAAAATTAACACAAAGTGGATCAGATACCTAAATTAAAATGCAAAACTATAAAACTCCTAGGAGATAACAGTAGAAAATCTAGGTGACCTTAGGTTGATGTTGATTTATTAGGTGCAACATCAAAGGCATGATCCATGAAAGAAAGAATTGATATCTCAACTTTATTTTAATTAAAAGTTTGTCCCAAGCTACAGACTGGGAGATTTTCCAAAAGACAAATCTTAGTGTACTGTTACCAAAATATTCAGAGAACTTTAAAACTCAACATTAGGAACACAACATGATTTAAAAATAGACCAAAGATCTTAACAGATACCTCATCAAAGAAAGTCTACATATGGCAAATAAGCATCTGATAAGATGCTCCACGTAATGTGTCATTAGGGAAATGCAGATTAAAACAATGATGAGATTCCACTACTCTCCTAGTGGAATGTTCAAAATCTAGAAAACTGAAAACACCAAATGCTGGCAAAGATGTAGAGCAACAGGAACTCTCATTCATTATTGGAAAGCAAAATGGTATACCTAGTTTAGATTACGGTTTGGCAATTTCTTATAAAACTAAACATACTCTTAACTATGCAATTCAGAAGTCATACTCCTCTGTGTTCCTAGAGGACTTGAAAAATTGTCCACACAAAATCCTGCATATGATGTGTATTGCAGCTTTATTCACAATTACTAAAACTTGAACTAAATCAAGATATCTTTCAGTAGCTGCATGGGTAAACTGGTACATCAAGACAGTGGAATATTATTTATTGCTAAGAAAAAAATGAGCTATCAGGCCGTGAAAAGACATGGGGGATACTTAAATGCCTATTTCTAAGTGAAAGAAGTCAGTCTGAAAAAGCTGCACACAATTTGGTTCTGTTTCTATGACATTCTGGAAAAGGCAACACTATGGAGATGTAAATTCCAGTGATTGCCAGGAATTGAGGGGAGAAGCAGGAGAGCACAGAAGGATTTTTAGGGCAGTACAATACTCTGTATGGTACTATCACGGTGGGTATTTGTCATTATACATTTGTTCAAATATGTAGAATGTACAACACCAAGAGTGTACCCTAATGTAAATGATGGAGTTTGGTAATAAAGGTTTGTCAGTAGGTTCATCAGTTGTAGCAAATATTCTGTTTGGTGGGGGATGTTGGTGTTGGAGGCTATGTATGTGTGAGGGCAAGGGATATATGGGAAATCTCCATACCATCTGCTTAATTTTGCTACGAACCTAAAACTGTTCTAAAAAATAAAATCTATTTAACACAAAACCAAAACAACCACAGAAGTTATGAAAGTACAGGCATACCTTGTTTTATCATTCTTTGCTTTATTGCACTTGCAGATACTGTTTGTTTACAAATTGAAGGTTTGTGACAATGCTAGGTAAGCAAGTCTATCAGCACCATTTTTCCAGCACCATTTGCTTATTGCTTCATGTCTCTGTTGCATTTTGGTGATTCTCACAATATTTCAAACATTTTCATTATTACTACATTTATCATGGTGATCTGTGATAAGTGATTACAACTTGCTGAAAGCTCAAATGATGGTTAGTATTTTTTAGCAATAAAATATTTTTTGATTAGGTATGCACATTACTTTCTCAGACATAACACTTTTCTAAGCAACTTTTGGTGCAATGGGAAACCAAAACATTCATTTGACTTTCTTTATTGCAGTATTCACTTTAGTGCAGTGGTCTGCAACTGAACCTACAATGTCTTGCCAGGTATGCCTATACAGGTTAGTAAAAATTTTTGAGAATGGGTGTCTCTAAAGTACAAAAGAGCTATTTTCTCCCTCTGCCTTTTTTTCCCTTGCTAAATTTTCACTCTTGATGTAGTTCATAGTTTGATATATAGCCTTTTAAAAAATGGAATTATACATCCTATTCTTTACCAATGACTGATTGGTTCTATCATATTGGGAATTTCATTCTTTTTATTTTTTTTTTTTAATTTTTTTTTCAACGTTTATTTATTTTTGGGACAGAGAGAGACAGAGCATGAACAGGCGAGGGGCAGAGAGAGAGGGAGACACAGAATCGGAAACAGGCTCCAGGCTCTGAGCCATCAGCCCAGAGCCCGACGCGGGGCTCGAACTCACAGACCGCGAGATCGTGACCTGGCTGAAGTCGGACGCTTAACCGACTGCGCCACCCAGGCGCCCCGGGAATTTCATTCTTTTTAATGACTGCATTCTATTGTATGGTGGTGTCTTAATTTATTTGCTCATACTTTGGTGGGCATTGGGGTTGTCACCAATTTTTTTCCTATTATAAATAGTTCTGTGATTAGTTTTAGTACAGAGGTCTTTTTTTATTTGGGCAAATAATTCTTTTGGACAGATTTCTGAGTTGGTTTATGCACGTGTAAATTTTATTATATATACTTCCAAGTAGTCCTTCAAAACAGCTCTACCAATGTATGTGCTCACAATAATGTATTTGAAAATACTCACTTTATGCAAAGCATCAATTTTTTAAAAATTTATTTTTACTTTTATTTAAAAAAATTTATTTTTTTTTTATTTTAGAGAGAGAGAGTGCACAAGTGGGGGAGAGGGGCAGGGGGGGGGGAGAGAGAGAGAGAGAGAGAGAGAGAGAGAGAGAGAGAGAAAAAATATCTTAGGCTCCATGCTCAGTGCAGAGCCTGACATGGGGCTTCATTCCATGATCCTGGATCCTGATCTCAGCCGAAATCAAGAGTTGGGCACCCAGGCACCCCAGCATTGAATTTTTTTTATAATGAAATATTTCAAACTCAAAAGGTATAAAGAAAAATGTAATAAATGCCTTTATTCCCATCACCCACTTTAACAAATAAAAATGACAAATGCACTTAAAAAAATTTTTTTTTACATGTATTTTTGAGAGAGAGAGAGAGAGAGAGAGAGAGTGGGCGCACAAGTGGGGGAGGGGCAGAGAGAAGGAGACAGAATCTGAAGCAGGCTCCAGGCTCTGAGCTGTCAGCACAGAGCCCTATGTGGGGCTCGAACCCACGAGCCATGAGATCATGACTCAAGCCAAAGTCAGTTGCTTAACTGACTGAGCTACTCAGGCACCCCAAAAATTAAAAAAAAAATTTTTTTTTTTTACATTTTATTTATTTTTGAGAGAGAGAGGGAGAGACAGAGCACAAGTGGGGGGGGGGGGCGCAGAGGACAAATGCACTTATAATCATTGTGACCCCTCTCCTTCCTAACATAGCATTATTACATTCATGAATATATATGTGTTTATGAACTGTATAACATATAGCCATCATATATTACATAAGATAGTTAGCCTCCAATGTGGTTCCTGATAACCCCACCTCCTGATATTTACATTCTATATAGTTTCCTTCCACACTAAGTAGAGTGGACTTTGGTAACAAATAGGTTATTGCAGAAATGAAAGATTGTGTCTTAAGATGCAAGGTCATATAAGGTATTATATATTGTTTTGCTCATTTTTTCTGAGGGAAGCCAGCCACCATGTTGTAAGGATATTCACCACCTTTCTGGAGAGGTTCTCATGTGAGGAACTGAAGCCTTTTGCCAATAACCATGTGCAGGAGACGTCTTGAAGTAGATCTTCCATTCCCGGTCAAATCTTCAAAGATGGTAGCACTGGCTAAGATACTGTCTGCAACTTTATGAGAGATCCTGAGCCAGAATCACCCAGTTAAACTATAGCTTAATTCCTCACACACAGAAACTGTTAGATAATAAATATTTAGTATATTAAGCTACTAGATTTGGGGGTAACAGGTGAAAGAGAGAGAGAAAGAAGTAGATATGTGAACCTTGGTCCGATGCTTATAAATTATTTTCAAGGGAGACCATGAGAAATAGTATCTGGTACTTTTTAGGTTCAGATGGGGGAAATTCCAGAACACTAATGGGGATTCAGATGTTGGGTGGCCAGAAAGGATGACAGTATAGTTGACCCTTGAATAACGTGGGGGTTAGGGGCACTGAACCCCTGCACAGTTGAAAATCTGCGTATTATTTTTGACTCCCCAAAAACTTAACTAGTAATAGCTTACTGTTGACTGGAAGCCTTACTGATAAACAGTTGATTAACATATTTTGTCTGTTATATGTATTATATACTACAAGTAAGCTAGAGAAAAGAAGATGTTATTGAGAAAGTCATACGGAAGAGAAAATATGTTTACAGTACAGTATTGTAAAAAGTCTGTATAAGTGGACTCACACAGTTCAAACCTGTATTAAGGACCAACTGTAAATGGATTTTTTTTAAAATTTTTTTTTCAACGTTTATTTATTTTTGGGACAGAGACAGAGCATGAACGGGGGAGGGGCAGAGAGAGAGGGAGACACAGAATCGGAAACAGGCTCCAGGCTCTGAGCCATCAGCCCAGAGCCCGACGCGGGGCTCGAACTCACGGACCGCGAGATCGTGACCTGGCTGAAGTCGGACGCTTAACCGACTGCGCCACCCAGGCGCCCCTATAAATGGATTTTTGACTGCACAGGGGTGGAAGGGTTGGCACCCCTAACCTCCCTCACCCCCGTGTTGTTCAAGGGTCAACTGTATAGACTTTTCTGTGGCATTTGTTATAATTGTTTCCATGTTTGTCTCCTCACATGCCTTTAATGGTGAGCTACTTGAGGATAGGACAAGACAAGAACCATGTGTCTTCCTCGTCTTCCTGCTCAATATCCTACCCTGTACTTAGGCTTACTAAGTATTTGTTGAATAAATTGATAGGGCTGTAGTGGAGGTAAAGAACTTAGAAGGAATATTAAATCCCTGAAGCTGAGGTAGCCAGATTTTTGAGTCAGTGTCAGAATGTAAAGATCACCCTGTTTGTTCTGAAGAGTACAAACTCTTCAGAGTCTCAGCTTCTGAACCATTACTGCTACTTTGGCTATAGGGGTTTGGCACTGATTTTTAAGTCATGATACTTGGCTTCTACTTTGCTATTGTTCTCTGGAGCTTAGGTAGGAGAGTGTTTTCTGTAGATTTTAATTTCAGACTCCTAGGCATATTAACTGAAGGTAAATTTTTTCTTTTCATTTTTCAAAAATATGAAAGAATTATAAAAGACCTACAGCCATTTAACTGAGGCCTTTCTTTATGTACAGGAGGCATTGCTTACCCACATCCTAGCAGATTTTTTTCCCCCTTTATTTTAGAGAGAGAGTGTGAACATAAGGGGTGGAGAGGGTCAGAAGGAGAGAGAGAATTCTAAGCAGGCTCCATGCTCAGCATGGGGCCCAACGTGGGGCTCAGTCCTCTGACCCTGGAATCATGACCTGAGATGAAATCTAGAGTCAGATGCTCAACCAGATGAGCCACTCAGGTGCCCCCTTAATGGAATATTTTTATTGTTGAATTATGGAGAGACGATATATTACCAGTAAGAGGGTATTATATCCAGTGTTAGAATATCTGGGTTTGAGTCTTAACTTAATACTATTTATTAGTAAGTGTGAGCTTCTCTGAACTTGTTTTTTTATTTGGAAAAAATCTTGATTCATTTCATTAACTCCAGCATTCCCTGTCAAATAACAACAAAATGCTAATTTCTCCAGTCACAGTAAATGGCACCACTGGTTGCTCAAGTCATAGTAGATTATGCTTCATGATTTTTCTTTCTTATTGTCTACATGCACTTAATCTAAAAATTATTTTGTTTCTACCTCCATAATGTTATCTTGCATGCATCTATTTTCTTTGCCTCTGCTACCCCCACAATAGCCTAAACCTTAATTATTTCTCACCTAGATTTCTGTTAAGAGTCTTCTGCCTACTCTTCCTTTTTCTGCTCTTATTCTCTGTGTCTTAAAAAGGAGAGTACTCTTTATAAAACAGAAAGATGAAGTTTTTTCTTTGCATGTTTAAAACCCTTGTGACTTCCAGTAATAGAATCCAAATTTCATTCTTATAATACTGTTAATTATTGGGCACCTGTTGACTTTTTGTTTCACCTTTCCACATTTCCCTTTAAATTAATATGTGTTAGCCATAATGGTCTCCTCTTATTCTAACCTGTGCTGTTCAATATGGAGGCTACTAGCTACATGTAAGTCTTAAGCACTTGAACTGTGGCTAGTCTGAATTGAGATGTGCTATGTAAGTGTAAACTTTACACTGAATTTCAGGCTTAGTATTAAAGAATGTAAAATATTTCATGAAATATTAATTATCTGGTGAAATAATGTTTTGGACATGTTTGGGTTAAATAAAAGATATAACTTCACTTTTTAAAGTATAGCTCCTAGAAAATTTAAAATAACTAATGTGGTTTGCATTTGTGGTTCACCTTGTGTTTGTATTGGACAGCCCTTTTCTAACCCGCCAAGCTTTTTAAATTGCTCAGGGCCTTTGTACATGTTGTCTGTCCCCCCCTCCCCCGCCTTTTTTTTGGTGTAGTCCTTTGTACAGTTGGCTGCTTCTTGCTCATCTTCTAGTTCTTAAATTGTATATGTTGCCTCTTGAGAAAGGCAGTCCTTAAAAACTCTATCAAATTTAGTTGTCGTTCGTTGCCCTTACATCATATCTTTCTCTGTATTCAGTCTTTATCTGACTTTTTAACTAGTTCCATGAGGGGAAAGAACATGTCTATTTTGTTTATAACCATATACTCATGTATTCAGCACCCCATAGGTACTCTCTTTCACAGTAGGTTCTGAGTAAATACTTGTCAAATGAGTAACACACTGGGCTGTCTTCTTAGATCTGTTTTAAGGATCAACTATGTGAAACTATTTTATAATCTATAAAGGGCTGTACCAATTTTACTTATATGCAGAGAAGCTGACGAAATTGGTTGTATACCCCTTGAAATCAAGATTTAATTGGATGAAGAAAAATCTGTAAATTTAGCCTGCATTTCAGTGTGTTCTTCAAACGTTGCATCTATTATTTGGGCACACTATTTCATGTACTACATGACTTAGCGCTTTTGAGGGTTGTCATGTTTTGTAAATAATGTTTAAAAAGCATTACCTCTTTTACTTTCCTCCAGGAGTTTTTTTCTGTACCTTTTATTTTCTTTGTAGAGATAGATAGTTTTACATAGTATCAGAACTTCAGAAATAACAGGTGCTAAAATAGTTGTAAATGAACCCCTGTTCTCTTCAGTTTTGGTCATCTTTTCCTTGGCAATTCCTTAATATGCTGAGGTTATCAGAATACAGCTCATTATTCTAGTCAGTATTCAGGTATCTGTCTTGCTTAAGTTATGAGTGAAATTCTTTTTTTTTTTTTTTTTAATGTTTATTTATTTTTGAGAGAGACAGAGACAGAATGCGAGTGGGTTAGGGGCAGAGAGAGAGGGAGACACAGAATCCAAAGCAGGCTCCAGGCTCTGAGCTGTCAGCACAGAGCCTGACGTGGGGGTCGAACTCACAAGCTGTGAGATCACGACCTGAGCCAAGTCGGAGGCTCAACTGACTGAGCCACCCAGGCGTCCCAGTTATGAGTGAAATTCTTTAAGAAATTACCTCTCAGGTACCTGAGTGGCTCAGTCGGTTAAGCATCCACCTCTCGATTTCAGCTCAGATAATGATTTCACACTTTTGAGTTTGAAATCAGATAATGATTTCACACCTGCATCTGGTTCTGTGCTGGCAGTGTGGATTGCTAGGGATTCTCTGTCTTGCTCTCTGCCCCTCCCCTGCTCGTGCTTGCGCGCGCTCTCTCTCTCTCTCTCTCTCTCTCTCTCTCTCTCTCTCTCTCAAAAATAGACATTTAAGGGGTGCCTGGGTGGCTCTGACTTTGGCTCAGGTCATGATCTCACAGTTCATGAGTTTGAGCCCTGCATTGGGCTCTCTGCTGTTAGTGCAGAGCCCACTTTGGATCCTCTGTCTCCCTCTCTCTGTTCCTTCTCCACCTCATACATGCTCGCTCGCTCTCTCTCTCTCTCTCAAAAGTAAATAAACATTTAAAAATTTTTAAAAATGTTTAAAAAAATAAAAAAGAAATTACCTCTATAGAAAGTATGTCACAAAGATCAGCTTAATTTGATTTTTTTTTCCTTCTGTAGTTACACATCTGCTCATTTGTATATAAGAAAACAAAGGGTGGCTAATACAGTTTGTAACGTACTGATTATGAAACAGTAACAGCAGAGGTCTGGAGGAGGAGGAGGAAGATAATTCTTTGTAAGATAATTCTTTGTAAGCTGTTAAAGATGGGGAAAGGAAACAAACAAGATTCTGAATATAGTTTTGATACGTATAATTAGTTTCAGCTTCTAACAGTTTAGGATATCTATTGGAAGCACATGGGTGGGCCTTTTTAGTAGTAATCACAGTAGTAGTAAGTAATAGTAGTAGTAGAGGGTAGTAGTAATGTAGTATTAATGACAAACATTTGAATGTTTACTATGCCAGGTAGTGTTCTAAATGTCATAAAACATTCAGTTTTCATGAAAAGCATAGGGGATTGATGTGCTTATTTTTTTCCCCAAATTTTTATTTAAATTCTAGTTAGTTAACATATAGTATAATATTGGTATCAGGAGTAGAATTTAGCGATTCATCACATACCTGTAACAGCCTGTGCTCATCATACCCAGTGCCCTCCTTAATGCCCATCTCCTGTTTAGCCCATCCCCCACCCCTCACCCTCCATCACCCCTCTGTTTGTTCTCTGTCATGAAGAATCTTCTATGGTTGGCTCCCTTCTCTCTTTTTTTCCCCCTTCCCATATGTTCATCTGTTTTGTTTCCTAAATTCCACATATGAGTGAAGTCATATTGTATTTGTCTTTCTTGGACTGAGTTATTTTGCTTAGCATAATATACTCTAGCTCCATCTGTGTCATTGCAGTTGGTAAGATGTCATTCCTTTTGATGGCTCAGTAATTCTCCATTGCATGTATATACCACCTCTTCTACACTTGATCTTAGCCAAAAGGCTGAGAAGCGATATATACCACCTCTTCTTTATGCATTCATCAGTTGATAGACACTTGGGTTCTTTCCATAGTTTGGTTGTTGTTGATAATGCTACATCGGGGTGCCTGTAACTCTTCAAATCTGTATTTTTGTATCCTTTGGGTGACTATCTAGCAGTGCATTTGCTGGATTGTAAGGTAGTTCTACTTTTACATTTGTGAGGTACCTCCATACTGTTGGTCAGAGTGGCTGCACCAGTTTGCATTCCCACCATCAGTGAAAGAAGAGTTCTCCTTTACTCACATCCTTGTCAACACTTGTTTCCTGTGCTGTTAATTTTAGCCACTCTAACAGGTGTGAGGTGACATCTCATCATGGTTTTGATTTATATTTCCCTGATGATTAGTGATGTTGAACATCTGTTAGCTATCTGGATGTCTTTGGGAAAATGTCTTCTGCCCATTTCTTAACTGAGTTCTTCTTGGGTGTTGAGTTTTATATGTTCTTTATAGATAGTGGATACTAACTCTTTATCGGATGTGTCATTTGCAAATATCTTCTCCCATTCCATAGGTTGTCTTTTAGTTTTGTTGATTGTTTCCTTTGCTGTGCAGACGTTTTTTATCTTGATGAAGTCCCAATAGTTGATGTTTGTTCTTGTTTCCCTTGCCTTCAGAGATGTGTCTAGTAAGAAGTTGCTACAGCCGAGGTCAAAGAGTTTGTGGCCTGTGTTCTCTTTGAGGGTTTTGATGGTTTCCTGTCTTATATTTAGGTCTTTCATCCTTATTGAATTTATTTTTGTGTATGGTGTAAGAAAGTGGTCCAGTTTCATTCTTCTGCACGTTGCTTTCCAGTTTTCCCAACACCATTTGTTGAAGAGATTGGATATTTTTTTTTCCATTGGATATTCTTTCCTGCTTTGTCAAAGATTAGTTGATTATATAGTTGTGGGTCCATTTCTGGGTTTTCAATTCTGTTCCATTGATCTGTGTGTGTTATTGTGCCAGTACCATACTGTCTCAATGACTGTAGCTTGGTAATACAGCTTGAAATCTGAAATTATGATCCCTCTGGTTTTGTTTTGGGTTTTTTTTTTTTTCAGAATTGCTTTGGCTATCAAGGGTCCTTTGTGGTTCCATACAAATTTTAGGATTGTTCTAGCTCTGTGAAAAATGCTGGTGGTATTTTGATAGGGATTGCGTTAAATGTGTAGATTGTTTGGGGCAATATAGACATCATCCGTGTTTATTCTAATCCATGAGCATGGAATTGTTTCCCATTTCTTTGTATCCTTTTAAATTTCTTTTGTATGTGTTCTATAGTTTTCAGAGTACAGATCTTTTACCTTTTTGGTTAGGTTTATTCCTAGGTATCTTATTGTATTTGTTGCAGTTGTAAATGGGATTGATTCCTTGATTTTTATTTCTGCTGCTTCATTATTGGTGTATAGAAATGTAACAGATTTCTATACGTTGGTTTTATATCCTGAGACTTTGCAGAGTTCATGTATTCTAGCAATTTTTTGGTGGAGTCTTACGGATTTTCTATATAGAGTATCATGTCATCTGCAAGTTGTGAAACTTTGACTTCTTCCTTGCCAATTTGGATACCTGTTTTTTCTTTTTGTTGTCTGATTGGTGAGGCCAAGACTTTGGGTACTATGTTAAATAGTTATGGTGAGAGTGGACATCCCTGTCTTAGTTCCTGACCATAGAGGAAAAGCTCTCAGTTTTTCCCGATTAAGAATGATAATAGCTGTGGATCTTTCATATATGGATTTTATGATGTTGAGGTATGTTCCGTCTGTCCCTACCTTGTTGAGGATTTTTATCAAGAATTGATGCTGGGGCACCTGAATGGCTCAATCGGTTAAGCGTCTGACTTTGGCTCAGGTCATGGTCTCATGTTTCATGAGATCGAGCCCCATGTTGGGCTCTGTGCTGACAGCTCAGAGCCTGGAGCCTGCTTCAGATTCTGTCTCCTTCTCTCTCCCCCTCCCCAATCACACACACACACACTCTCTCTCTCTCTCTCAAAACTAAACATTAAAAAAAAAAAGAATTGATGCTGTATTTTGTCAGATGCTTTTTCTACATTATTGAGAGCATCATGTTGTTCTTTTCCTTTCTTTTTATCAATTTGGTGTATCATGTTGTTTGATTTGCAAATATTGAACCACCCCTGCAGCTCAGGAATAAATCCCACTTGATCGTGGTGAATAATTCTTTTAATGTACTGTTGGATTTGATTTTCTAGTATGTTGTTGAGAATTTTTGCTTCCAGGTTTTTTTAGGAATTATTGGCCTGTAATTCTCCTTTTTAGTAGAGTCTGTCTGGTTTTGGAATCAAGGTACTGCTGACTTCGTAGAATGAGTTTGGAAGTTTTACTTCCATTTCAATTTTTTGGAACAGTTTGAGAAGAATAGGTATTAACTCTTCTTTAAATGTCAGGTAGAATTCCCTTGGGAAGCCATTTGACCCTGGACTTTTGTTTTTGGGAGATTTTTGATTACTGATTCAATTTCTTTGCTGGTTATGAGTCTGTTCAGATTTTCTATTTCTTCTTGTTTCAGTTTTGGTAGTTTATATGTTTGTAGGAATTTGTCCATTACTCTCAGTTTGCCCAGTTTGTTGGCATATAATTTTTCATAATATTCTCTTACAGTTGTTTGTATTTCTGTGGTGTTGATTGTGATCTCTCCTCTTTCATTTGTGATTTAATTTATTTGGGTCCTTTCTCTTGTCTTTTTGGTAAGTCTGGCTAGGGGTTTATCAATTATTATTAATTCTTTCAAAGAACCAGCTCTTAATTTCGTTGAACTGTTTTGTTTGTTTCTAAGTCATATATTTTTTCTCTAATCTTATTTCCCTTGTGTTGGCTTTAGGTTTTATTTGCTTTTGCTTTTCTAGCTCCTTAAGATGTAAGGTTAGGTTGTCTATTCGAGACTTTTCATGCTTTTTTTTTTTTTTTAAATTTTTTAATGTATGTTTATTTTTGAGAAAGAGAGAGAGAGACAGAGTGTGAGCAGGGGAGGGGCAGAGAGAGAGGGAGACAGAGAATCCGAAGCAGGCTCTGTGCTCTGAGCTTCCAGCACAGAGCCAGATGTGGGGCTTGAATTCACAAACTGCGAGATCATGACCTGAGCCGAAGTCGGATGTTTAACCAACTGAGCCACCCAGGTGCCTCGAGACTTTTCATGCTTCTTGAGGTAAGCCTGTATTGCAATATACTTGTCTCTTAGGACCGCCTTTGCTGCATCCTAAAGGTTTTGGACTTTCTTGTTTTCATTTTCATTTGCTTCAATGTATTTTTTAATTTCTAATTTAATTTCCTGGTTCACCCATTTATTTGTTCCTTAGTAGGGTGTTCTTTAGTCTCCACATATTTGTGATCTTTCCAAATTTTTCTTATGGTTGACTTGAAGTTTCATAACATTGTGGTCTGAAAATATGCATGGTATGATCCTGATCTTTTTGTACTTGTTGAAGGCTGTTTTGTGATCCAGTATGTGATCTATGCTGGAGAATGATACATGTGCATTTGAAAAGAATGTGTATTCTGCTTTAGGATGAAATGTTCTGAATATATCTGTTAAGTCCATCTGGTCCACTGTGTCATTCAAGGCCATGGTTCCTTGTTGATTTTTTGATTAGATGATCTGTGCATTGCTGTAAATAGGTTGTTGAACTCCACATACTGTTATTGTATTATTATCAAAGAGTTGCTTTATGTTTGTTACTAATTGATTTATATATTTGTTTGCTGTCAAATTGGGTGCATAAACAGTTACAATTGTTAGATGTCCTTCATGGATAGACCTCTTAATTATGATAGAATGCCCTTCTTCATCTCATTACAGTCTTTGATTTAAGATCTAGTTGATCTGATATAAGTATGGCTACTCCATTTGTCTTTTGGTGTCCATTAGCATGATAGATGGTTCTTTATTCCCTCACTTAAAATCTGTAGATATCTTTAGTTCTAAAATGAGCTTCTTGGAGGCAGCATATAGATGGGTCTTGTTTTTTTATGTCTCAAACCATGCTGTTCAGGCAGGCCCTCCCGTGCTGGTGGCTGGCTTGTCCTGCTCCACAGTTCTCCCATGCCTCCTAGGCACTTGGCTGGGATTCAAAACCCCATGTCTTAAAGGATCTCACACCATGATGACCTGGTTCTGAAGTAGCATCACTCTGCCCTGTCAATATGGTTGGTGTCTGCAGGGTGTTTTGTCCTTGAGAGGGCAATATACCCTCTTCTCACAGTACTCAAGGGAGGGGACTGTTGTCTGCCAGTGTACCCCTGAGATCACTACTGAGTCCAGGGGCTAGCTCCCTTCCTCCCACGTGCTGGCACACAGCAGCAACTTGTGTCCAGAGAAAGTTGGGCATTTTTGATAATTCCATTCTTCAGCAACTAAAGCTGTTTGCAGAGTGGAGACTGGTACTCTCTGTATTTCTCATAAATCAGTCCATGGTCTGGAGAGGATTTCCTCTTGTCCTAACACAAAACCACAATGCACAGCCTCTCTTTCTGTCCCTTTCTCTCTCCACAGAAGGTGATCCCTCCCTTCAGTGCCCATGCTGCTCTATGTCCCCCATTTTGCATACACGCACCTCAGTCCTGCCAAGCTGTCTCCCTCCACCTGTGAAGATTTTTCTGTCACCCCGCAAACTGATTTATTGGGTATTTCAAGTGTTCTGACCTCAATACAGTTGTGTTTGAGGAACAAGGGAAATCCCAGTCCGCCTACTTCTCCACCATCTTAACTCGTCCCCCTCCAAAGAGTCCCCTTTAATACTTCTTGCGGGGCTGGTTTAGTGGTCACAAACTCCTTTAGTCTTTGTTTAGATATGCTTGTTAATCCACATTTTTCAGATGAAGGATTGAGACATCAATTGGTTAGGTAAATTGCCCTGGGTCACACAGCTAGTAAGTCGTAGAGATGACTAGAACTTGGGTACAGAGTTTGTATTTGATCCAGCCTAGAATAAAAAAGAGGTGGCCAAAGATAGTTTTGTGGAGGACAACATCTGATAAAGCATAGAAAGGATCCAACAGAAGATTACTGAGAAGTAGAAGGAAAACCCTAAGAACATGTCATAAAAGCCATGAGAAGTAAGTAGGAGAAGAAAAAAAAGATAGTATGAAAATAGCTGCATTTATTGAGTGCTAGACATATGCTTAGTACTTTGTGTGTATTTTATTTATTATTATCATCTCTAGTTTGTAAATAAGAAGCTGAGGCTTAATATTAGCAGTAAGTAGAGGAACTGGTGTTGAACCCAGATCTCTAATGTCAAAGTCCCAGTGCTCAACCACGAAGGGGTCCTGCTTGTAACAATATCAAGCGAGGCTGTGTGAAATAAGGACTTTTGGAAAGTAGTGATTACGTTGGGAGGAAAGGTGAAATCAGAAAGCCAGCCCAAGAAGTATAATAGTTAATAGTTGAATAATAAGAATTTGAGAGAGAGTGGAAATACAGGTAGTATATCATCAGAGAAATCAGGAAAACTCAGAAGAGCCCATCAAAGTGCTAAACACAATAAAAAGTAAATATATACATATTTATGTCAAAGCATTTCATTGCAAACTTTAACAACTAAGAGGCTAAAGAGAAGATGGAGTTCCCAGATTTTAAGGGAAACAGGCTAATTAATAGAATTAGAGTGGTTTCAGACTCTTTAACAAAGATAATGGAAGGTGGAAGAAAACTGAAGTCAGTATCTTCAAAACTCTGAGGGAAAATTATTTCTAATTTAGTTTATAATGAAGCTGAACTCTCAGAACTTTCAAGTGTTAGAGTAGAATAAAGGTATTTTTACATAGGCAGTGTCTCAGTTTTACTTTTTAGGAAGCTTGGAGAGGAGGTGTCCCACCAAAATGAGAGAATGTATTAAGAAAAAGGAAGACGCAAAGGATTTAGGAAATATTATCCAATGCAAAGAGACATGAAGGAAATACCTGGATCACAGTGAAGGGAGATCCCTGGATGACAGTTGAGCACCAGGTGTAGAGAGCAACTAGTCCAGAGTGAAGCAGTTCAGAAGGTTTTAGAGTGGACATGTTCAAAAATGTAAACTTGATTAGAGGTGAGGAGGTTGTCAGGCATTCCCTGCATAATCTGCTGTATTTTTATGGAGAAATTTGTTCATACATAAAAAATTTTAAAAACTGCTTCCTTGATACATGATTCACATACTATACAATTTATCCATTTAAAGTGTACAGGTCAGTGGCTTTTAGTTTATCCAGATTATGCATCCATAATTAAAGAAAACTTTAGAACGTTTCATTACCTCAAAAAGAAACCTTGTACTCCTTAGTTATAGCTCCCTATCCCTCCACTCTCCCCAGTCCTAAGCAATCACTAATCAACTTTCTGTCTATACATAATGCTTATTCTGTACATTTCTTACAAATGGAATCATGATATGTGGTATTTTGTGACTGGCTTTTTTGATTTAGCATAATGTTTTCATGATTAATCCATGTTATAGAATGTCAGTACTTCATTCCTTTTTATAGCTATGACCTAAAATTTTTAAATGTAAATTTAATTACAAATTGTTTTGCCATTGAACTAAACTCTTTTGGATATCTTTACTGATATGTTTCTCCTTTTTTTTAGTCTCTTAGTGAAAATATAAATATTTATAATAAGGTGTTTAAGTTAATTATATCACTCAAGAAAATAAGATGCTTGGGGCACCTGGCTGACTCAGTTGGTTAAGTGTCCAACTCTTAATCTCAGCTCAGGTCTTGATCACAAGGTTGTGAGTTCAAGCCCTGTGTTGGGCTCCATGCTAGGCATGGAGTCTATTTAAATAAAAAAGTCAGTTCAATATAAAAACAACCAAGATTCTTAAAAAAACAACAGGGGGTGCCTGGGTGGCTCAGTTGGTCAGGCGTCTGACTCTTGGTTTAGGCTCAGATGATGGTCTTATGGTTCATGGGATCAAGCCCTGCATTGGAGTCTGCACTAACAGCATGGAGCCTGTGTGGGATTCTCTCTCTCCCTCTCTGTCCGTCCCATGTGTGTGCTCTCTCTCTTTCTCTCAAAATAAATAATTAAAAAAACAAGGTTCTTTTTTTTTTTTTTTAATTTTTTTTTCAACGTTTATTTATTTTTGGGACAGAGAGAGACAGAGCATGAACGGGCGAGGGGCAGAGAGAGAGGGAGACACAGAATTGGAAACAGGCTCCAGGCTCCGAGCCATCAGCCCAGAGCCCGACGCGGGGCTCGAACTCACGGACCGCAAGATCGTGACCTGGCTGAAGTCGGATGCTCAACTGACTGCGCCACCCAGGCGCCCCAACAAGGTTCTTTAAATAAACACTCAACTTGTAAAACAAAAGCCTGTCTTGAAATTCTTATTTCTTGGCATTGCTTTAGCATACTAATCAAAATGCCATTTTAACAGCAGTGGAAAAGTAATGATGTGGTTTAAATGCATTTGACTCTGAGCCACAAATCAATAGTAAAATTTCCTAACTAAATTAAATGCTGTTCTCTCAGGCCTCCAAACATTAATCTAATTTTCTGGTTCTAATGTCATATGTTTTCTTGGTGTACTGCCCTTGTTTCTACTTATATCACACTACAGGTATATAAAAAGATGTTTTTTCTCAACTATGTGAGCCCACCATCCCCTCAAAAACAATTTCAGAATGATGTCTTACTTTATATTTTAATTTCTTGGTTTCATTTCATTTTAAGCATTATCGAATGTTTTTGTTTTGCAAGATCCTATGATACTCTTCCAGTTCATATAGTGGTATAGCAAACTACCATAAAACTTAGTGGTTTAAAATAGTTGTTTCAGTATGTCCATGTATTCTGTGGGTGAGGAATTTGGACAGAGCATTAGGAGAAGGGAGATTACTGAGAAGTAGACTGGGAAGACTCAGGGCTGAGGTTGACTCTATCTAGGGTAGAGAATCATTTGATGGTGTATTTACACTCCTGTCTAGTGGTTGATGCTAGGACCTCAGCGGGGCTGTTAGCCAGAATAGCCTATACTTGACCCTATGTGGGCTGTTTCTCAACAGCATGTTTGCTGGGTCTCCAAAGTGAGTCTTTGTAATCACTTTTTTCTTCTTTTTGTAATCACTTTAAAAAAATTTTTTTTTCAATGTTTATTTATTTTTGGGACAGAGAGAGACAGAGCATGAACGGGGGAGGGGCAGAGAGAGAGGGAGACACAGAATCGGAAACAGGCTTCAGGCTCTGAGCCATCAGCCCAGAGCCCGACGCAGGGCTCGAACTCCCGGACCGCGAGATCGTGACCTGGCTGAAGTCGGACGCTTAACCGACTGCGCCACCCAGGCGCCCCCTTTTCGTAATCACTTTTGATGTTCATTATTGGTTGACATAGTCATAAAATCCAAGTGAAGAGGTCCATGGCAGACACATAGTAATAAAATGGCAAAAAGTAGTAATAAAGAGAGAATTTAAAAGTAGTGAGAAAAAAGAAAACTGTTACATACAAGGGCAACCCCATATGACTATCAGCAGATTTTTCAGCAAAACCTTTGCAGACCAGATAGAAGTGGCATGATATATTCAAAGTGCTAAAAGGAAAAAAGCCTGCAGCCAAGAGTACCCTATCCAGCAAGGCTATCATTCAGAACAGAAGAAGAGATCAAGAATTTCCCAGAAAAAATAAAGCTAAAGGAGTTCATGACCACTACAAAAAATGTTAAAGGGGACTCTGAGTGGAAAGGAAAGACCATAAGTAAGAGTAAGAAAAGTCGGAAGCACGTGGGGCATCTGGTTGGCTCAGACGTTTGAGTATCCAACCCTTAATTTTATCTCAGGTCATGATCCCAGGGTCATGGGATCCAGTCCCACATCAGGCTCTGTGCTGGGGGGTAGAGCCTGCTTAAGATGTTCTCTTTCTTTCTCCCTGTCCCCTTTACCCCTGTTTGTGTGTGTTTTCTCTCTGAAATAAGATAATAATAAAAGTTAAAGTGGGAACTGCAAAGACAGTAAAAATAAGTGTATCTGTAAAAATCAGTGAAAGGATTCACAAATAATAGGATGTAAAGTATGACACCGTATACCTAAAGTGTGGTGGGAGGAGAGAGAGAAGAGTAAAGAATAGGTTTAGACTTAAGTAACCATCAACCTAATATAGACTGGTATATGCAAAAGATGTTATATGCAATCTGAATGGTAACCACAAATTAAAAACTGATAATAGATAGGAAAAAAGTAAGAGAAAGGAATCCCAAGAATATCACCAAAAAAAGCCAACTAATCATGAGAGAAGAGAGCAAGGGAAGAAGAGAATAGAGAAGAACTAAAAAACAACCATAAAACAAGTAACAAAATGGCAATAAATACATACCTAGCAATAATTAGTCTGAATATAAATGGACTAAATGTTCCAATCAAAAGATGTAGGGTGATTGAATTTAAAAAAAAAAAAAAAGACCCATCTATATGCTGCCTACAAGAGTCTAATTTCAGACCTAAAGTCACGTGCATATTGATAGTGAAAGGATGGAGAAGTATTTATCATGCAAATGGATATGAAAAGTGGGGTAGAAATACTCTTATCAGACAAAATAGACTTTAAAACAAAGACTGTACCAAGAACCAAAGAAGGACACCATATAATCATAAAGGTAACAATCTTATAAGAAGATACAACAGATGTAAACATTTATGCACCCAACATGGAAGCACCCAAATATATAAAGCAGCTAATAACAAACATAAATAATGGATAGTAATAAAATAATAGAGGATTTGGTCGTCTAAACAAAATCAGCAAGGAAACGGTGGCTTTGAATGACACATTGGATCAGATGGATTTAACTAATTATTCAGAACATTCCATCCTAAAACAGCAGAATACACATTCTTTTCACATGCATATGGACATTATCCAGAATAGATCACATGTTAGGCCACAAAACAAGTCTCAACAAATTAAAAAAAAAAAAAAATCAAAATCCTAACATTCATCTTTTCAGCCACAATGCTATGAAACTAGAAATCAACAGGAAAAAAAATCTGGAAAGAACACAAGTACATGGAGGTTAAATAGCATGCTACTAAACAATAAAGGGAAATCAAAAATTACATGGAGACAAAATGAAAGCAAAACAGCCCTAAATCTTTGGGAAACAGCAAAAGCTGTTCTAAAAGGCAAGTCTGTAGCAATACAGACCTACATCAAGAAGCAAGAAAAATCTCAAACTACCAAATTAATAAAAAAAAAATCAAACAATCTAACTTTACATCTAAAGGAACTAGAAAAAGAACAAAATCCAAAACCATAGAAGGAGGAAAATAGTAAAGATTAGAGCAGAAATAATAGAAACTAAAAACAAACAAAACAAAAACAAAAAATAGTAGAACTGATCAATGAAAGCAGGAGCTGACTCTTTGGGAATATCAACAAAATCGATACATCTTTAGCTGGACTTCTCAAAAAAAAAAAAACTCAACATCAGACATCAGAAATGAAAGAGGAGTAACAACTGGATGCTACAGAAATACAAAGGATTATAAGACAACATTATGAAAAATTATATGCCCCCCAAATTAGACAACCTAGAAGAAATGGATAAATTTCTAGAAACATACAACGTTCCAAAACTGAATCAGGAAAAATTAGAAAGTTTGAACAGACCAGTTACTAGCAATGAAATTGAATCAGTGATCAAAAACTTAATAAGGGTGCCTGGGTGGCTCAGTTGGTTAAGCATCTGACTTCTGCTCAGGTCATGATCCCACAGCATGTGGATTTGAGCCCAGCATTGGGCTCTGTGCTGACAGCTCAGAGCCTGGAGCTTGCTTCGCATTCTGTGTCTTCTTCCCTCTCTGTTCCTCCCCCACTTGCACTCTCTTTCTCTCAAATAAAGAATAAAAATAAATAAATAAAAACCCAAAAAGCAAAACAAAACAAAAAAACTTAATAAGCTAAAGTCCAGGACCAGATAGTTTCATAGGGGAATTCTACCAGACATTTAAAGAAGAATTAATACCTATTTTTCTCAAACTATTCCAGAAAATAGAAGAGGAAGGAAAGCTTCCAAATTGATTCCATGAGGCCAGCATTACCCAGATAAAAAAAACCAGATAATGACAGTATAAAAAAAACAGAACTATGCGTCACTATCTCTGATGAATATAAATGTAAAAGTCTTCAAAATGGCAAACCAGACCTAACAATACTTAAAAAAGTCATTTACCATGATCAAGTGGGATTTATTCCTAGTTTGCAAGGATGGTTCAATATTTGCAAATCAATCAACTTGGTAACATCACATAACGAGAGAAAGGATAAAAACCATGTGATAATTTTAATAGATGCAGAAGAATCATTTGATAAAGTATAACACCCATTCAGGATAAAATCCCTCAATTAAGTAGATTTAGAGGAAAACATACCTCAATATAATCAAGGCCATATATGAAAAACTCACAGGTAACATCATACTCAGTGGTGAAAAACAGAGCTCTTTCCCCTGAGGTCAGGAACAAGACAAGGATGTCTACTCTTACCACTTTTATTCACAGCATTGGAAGTCCTAAGCACAGCAGTCAGACAAGAAAAAAAAAGGAATAAAAGGCGTTCAAATTGGTAAGGAAGAAGTAAAACTGACTTTGCAGATGACATACCTTATATAGAAAACCCTAAACAGTCCACCAAAAAACGACTAGAACTGATTAATTTAGTAAGGTTGCAGGATATGAATCAATATTCAGAAATCCATTGCATTTCTGTACATCAATAATGAAGCAACAGAAAGAGAAATTAAGAAAATTCCATTTACAATTGTACGAATAATAATAAAATACTTAGGAATAAACTTAGCCAAGGAGAGGAAAGACTTGTATTCTGAAAGTATAAAATATTGACGAGAGAAATTGAAGATGGCATAAACAAATAGAAAGACTTTCCATACTCATGAATTGGAAGATACTCTTAAATGTCTATACTACTCAAAGAAGTCTACAGATTTAATGTAGTCTCTATCAAGATAACAACATTCACAGAACTAGAACAATAAATCTTAAAATTTGGAGCCACAAAAGACCTCGAATAGCTGTAACGATCTTCCTTTCTCTTTTTCTTTCTTTCTTTCTTTCTTTCTTTCTTTCTTTCTTTCTTTCTTTCTTTCTTTCTTTCTTTCTTTCTTTCTTTCTTTCTTTCAAAAAATTTTATTATTTATTTTTGAGACAGAGCATGAGCAGGGAAGGGGCAGAGAGAGAGGGAGACACAGAATCTGAAGCAGGCTCCAGGCTCTGAGCTGTCAGCACAGAGCCCAATGCAGGGCTCGAACTCACGGACTGTGAGATCATAACCTGAGCTGAGGTTGGACGCTTAACTGACTGAGCCACCCAGGCGCCCCTGTTTTTGTTATTTTTTTAAATATAATTTATTGTCAAATTGACTAACATACAGTGTGTACAGTAAAAATTTTTAATGTTTATTTTTGAGTGGGGGGGAGAGAGGCAGAGAAGAGACAGAGCAAGAGTGGGGGAGGGGCAGAGAAAGGGAGATACAGAATCCGAAATAGGCTCCAACTCTGAGCTGTTGGCACAGAGCCTGATGCAGGGCTTGAACTCATAAACTACGAGACCATGACCTGAGCTGAAGTTGGACACCTAACTGACTGAGCCACCCAGGTGCCCTGCCATAACAATCTTGAAGAATTAAAAAAGTTGGAGGTGGGGCGCCTGGGTGGCGCAGTCGGTTAAGTGTCCGGCTTCAGCCAGATCATGATCTCGCGGTCCGTGAGTTCCAGCCCCGCGTCGGGCTCTGGGCTGATGGCTCGGAGCCTGGAGCCTGTTTCCGATTCTGTGTCTCCCTCTCTCTCTGCCCCTCCCCCGTTCATGCTCTGTCTCTCTCTGTCCCCCAAAAAATAAATAAACGTTGAAGAAAAAAAAAGTTGGAGGTGTCACAACCTTCGACTTCAAGATATACTACAAAGCTGTAGTAATCAAAACAGTATGGTATTGGCATAAAATATAGACACATAGATCAGTGGAATAAAATAGAGAGCTCAGAAATAAACCCATGATTGTCATTTAATCTGCAAAAAAGGAGGCAAGAATATGCAATGAGAAAAAGACAGTCTCTTCAACTAATGGTGTTAGGAAAACTGGACAGCATCATGCAAAGTAATGAAACTAGGCCATTTCTTACACCATACACAAAAATTGGATTAAAGATCTAAATGTGAACCTGAAACCATTAAAATCCTTGAAGAGAGCACAGGCAGTAATTTCTGACATTGGCCATAGCAACATTTTTCTAGATATGTCTCCTGAGGTAAGAGAAACAAAAGCAAAAAAAAAAAAAAAAGCTATTGGGATTATGTAAAAGTAAAAACTGCACAGCAAAGGAACCAATCAACAAAACTAAAAGGCAACTTACTGAATGGAAGAAAATACTTGCAAATGACATGTCTGACAAAAGGTTAGTGTCCAAAATACATAAAGAACTTACACAACTCAGCACCCAAATAATAAATGCAATTTAAAAATAAGCAGAAGACATGAACAGACATTTCTCCACCAATGACATATAGATGGTCAACAGACACATTGAAAGATTCTCAATGTCACTCATCACAGAAATGCAGATCAAAACTACAATGAGATAGCACCTCATACAAGTCAGAATGGCTAAAATAAAAACACAAGAAACAAGTGTTGGCCAGGATGTGGAGAAAAATGAACTGTTTTGCCCTGTTGGTGAGAATGCAAATTGGTGCAGCCACTGTGGAAAACAGTATGGAGCTTCCTTATAAAAATACAGGGGCACCTGGGTGGCTCAATTGGTTGTGTCTGACTTAGTCTCAGGTCATGATCTCACAGTTTGTGGGGTCGAGCCCCATGTTGGGCTCTGTGCTGACAGCTCAAAGCCTGGAGCATTCTTCAGATTTTGTGTCTCCCTCTCTCCCTGCCCCTCCACTGCTTGTACTATGTCTCTGCTCTCTGTCAAAAATAAAAATAAACATTAAAAAAAATTAAAAAATAAAAGTAGAACTACCATATGATCCAGTAATGGGTATTTGTTCAAAGAATATGAAAACACTAACACAAAAAGATGTTTATGTATACATATATGTACACACATATATACATATGTATACACACTAGAATATTATTCAGCCATGAAAAGAAGTCTTGCCATTTGCAGTGACATGGATGGAGCTAGAGAGTATAATGCTAAGTGAGATTAAGTCAGAGAAAGACAAATAGCATATGATTTCATTCATGTGGAATTTAAGAAACAAATGAAGAAAGGGGAAAAAAGAAGACAAAAAATAGGCTCAAGAACAACCGGGTTACCAGAGTGGGGGTGGGTGGGGGTGTGTGGGTAAAATAGGTAAAGAGGATTAAGAGCTACTTATGTTGATAAACATTAACATACAAAATTATTAAATCACTATATTGTACACCTAAAACCAATATAACACTATGTTAACTATACTGGAATAAAAATTAAATAAAAATAGTAATTACTGGCAGTTAAGAGTATCCTTATAACTTTTTTTTTAAATTACGTTTTTATTTATTTATTTTGCACAAGCAGGGGAGGGGCAGAGAGGGAGAAAATCCCAAGCAGGCTCCATACCACCAGCACAGAACCCCACGCGAGACTTGAACCCACGAACTGTGAGATCATGACCTGAGCCACAGTCGGACACTTCACCGACTCAGCCACCCAGGTTCCTCAAGAGTATCCTTATAACTTCTAATAAAATACAGAGCAATAGAGGAACCATGATTGTTTTTCATGGGATATACTATTCAAATATTGTAGTAATCTATAAGATTCCTACTAAACTTTATTAAGATTTTACTTTTTCTTTAAGAACAGTTTTAGATTCACAGCAAAATTGAGTGGAAAGTACAGAGATTTCCCGTACACTTTCTGCCCTCCAACACGCTTGGCTTCCCCCTTTATCAGCCTTCCCCAACAGAGTGGTTTATGTGTCATGTTCCTACATTGACACTTCATAATCACCCAAAGTCCGTAGTTTACATTAGAGTTCACTCTTAGTGTTGTGCATTGTATGGATTTGATCAAGTGTGTAATGACAAATATCCATCATGATGGTATTATACAGAGTATTTTTACCACCTTAAAAATCCTCTGTGCTCTTTGCCTGTTCATCCCTCCCCAAACCTTAACAACTACTGATCTTTTTACTGTCCCCATCATTTTGCCTTTTTTTGTATGGTTGGAATCATGTTATGTAGTTTTCTGAGATTTACTAAGCCCTTTTAAAACTGAGATATAATTCACATTGTATAAATCCACTCATTTAAAGTGTGCAGTTCAGTGGCATTTAGTATATTCACACGGTTGTGTAACCATCACCACAGTAGAATCCCAGAGCATTTTGTCTTTCCAAAAATAAATCCTATGCCATTCTCCTAGCCCCTTGAAGCCACTGATATACTTTATGTCTCTGAATTTGCCTATTCTGGACATTTTATCTAAATGGAATCCTACAATATGTGGTCATTTGTGCCTGATTACTAAACGTTTATAATGATGGTTTTAACCTTTTCAAAATATGTTCATATTTAAAAGTAAGTGCTTAACTCCTCTATGAGGTAGACAGGAACTTTGTGATGTAATGGCATTGTCAGATTTATTATATGTTCATGACCTCAGTTTACCATAGGAGGAGGGAAGGAGATTTAGAGGTGGTAGGGTAGAGATTTAGAAAAGTACTGTAGAGTTAAAAGAAAAATAGAACATGATGATATATGAAAAATGAGCCCTATGGAATTTCTGGAACCATGAGTATGAAACTTTATCAAAGTACAACTGCAGTTAAATACTCCAGTTATATTTAAGTATTTAACATTTGAAGATGAGTTGTTGAGCCTTCAGTAGTTCTAGATTGAATCTCATTTTAGCTGAATTTCAGCTAGGTTGAAAGGATGTCAGGATTGTGCTCTTGGTTATTACAAACTTTTTATTTTTTATTTTTTTATTTTTTATTTTTTTTATTTTTTATTTTTATTCCAAACTTTTTAAATGGAAGCCTGTTGCTACAGTATGCAGAAGGGGTATGGTAAATTTATTTGTTTTAATAAATGAAAGCAAAAAATAGGAATCTTTTGCCTTTTCTACAATTAACTCTGGTAGAGAACTTTTATATAATGAAAATGTGAAGTATTAATTTTTGAATGTTGTAAGTATATTTGAAATTAATGGTTGGTATCATTAAAGGTTAACATTTTTCTGTAAATTTTACGTCAGGTTTTCTGATTACTGTGATTTAGAGATACAAATTAGTGCCATCTTTACAACTGAATTTGTAGTTGTATTTATGTAGAAAAAATCAGTAGGATTGCAAATTATAGTAGGTTATCTTGTTACCTACCACAGACGGCTCTGACCTTTTAAAGGAAGACTGGCTAAATTAGTCCTTGGTTCCTGTCTGGCTTTTTGGGTTGAGAAGCTGTGCACTGGTCCATGCGCTGTCAAGGACTTCTTTTGCCTGGAAACCTAAATGATCTGCCCTGTGGTTCTTTTCCTTGGGTCCCCTACTGTATCCTTCTTGTCTTTATTGGGGATTCTTCCCTCAACAGAAAGTGTCCCCTTATCCCTTCTATAATACTGTTTCTAAGAGAAGTAAGTTCTAAAATGAGTTACTGAAAATGACAAGTATTCTTTTTTCCCCCCTATTATTATTTTATTTTTATTTTTTTTAATTTTATTTTTTATTTTTTAAAACTTATATCCAAATTAGTTAGCATATAGTGAAACAATTATTTCAGGAGTAGATTCCTTAGTGTGCCCCTTACCCATTTAGCCCATCCTCCCTCCCACAACCCCTCCTGTAACCCTCAGTTTGTTCTCCATATATTTATGAGTCTCTTTTGTTTTGTCTCCCTCCCTGTTTTTATATTATTTTTGTTTCCCTTCCCTTATGTTCATCTGTTTTGTCTCTTGAAGTCCTCATATGAGTGAAGTCATATGATTTTTGTCTTTCTCTGACTAATTTCACTTAGCAGAATACCCTCCAGTTCCATCCACGTAGTTGCAAATGGTAAGATTTCATTCTTTTTGATTGCCGAGTAATACTCCATTGTGTGTGTGTGTGTATATATATATACATATATATATATATACATATATACATTGTGTGTGTGTGTATATATATATATATATATATATATATATATATATATATATATACACACACACCACATCTTCTTTATCCATTCATCCATTGATGGACATTTGGGCTCTTTCCATACTTTGGCTATTGTTGATAGTGCTGCTATAAAAATGGGAGTGCATGTATCCCTTCGAAACAGCACACCTGTATCCCTTGGATAAATGCCTAGTAGTGCAATTGCTGGGTCATAGGGTAGTTCTATTTTTAGTTTTTTGAGGAACCTCCATACTGTTTTCCAGAGTGGCTGCCCCAGCTTGCATTCCCAGACAAGTGTTCTTAAGTTAATAAAACTTTGGCCCTTTTCAGCACTTGTAATCAAATCTTTGTCTTAGAAGTTCCAGTGTCATATTGAGTTGCTTAACTATGACCTTAGAATCCCTTTTCCATTTTATCTTTTCCTTACATCAAATTTTCCTGCTGGGTTGTGGTGGAGGAAATGGGGGCAGAGGGGTAGAAAGAGAGTTATCTGTGTATTCTGGTAAGAAAACCCTTGGACAACCTATGAAGAGAATAGTATTTGCTAAAATAATCTGGGTAGAGTTTATGTCTTGGTGTCTTTTTTTTTTTTTTTAAATGTTTATTTTTATTTTTGAGACAGAGACAGAGCATGAATGGGGGAGGGGCAGAGAGAGAGGGAGACACAGAATCTCAAGCAGGCTCCAGGCTGTCAGCCCAGAGCCCGACGCAGGGCATGAACTCACAGACTTGTGAGATCATGACCTGAGCCAAAGTCAGATGCCAACCGACTGAGCCACCCAGGTGCCCCTATGTCTTGGTGTTTTAATTTCTGTGTGTATGAATTGCTATATATAACTAAGATTACATGAGAATATGCTGATTCTGAAAATAATTGGCAGTGCTTTAGCCATTTAGTTATAAAATTTAAGATCTTGTCAGAGCACATAAAAGCACTTCATAGTTTTTTAGCTTTTATATGTCTAAGTACTTCATAATCAAGCAGTTCTTTTTATGATAGTTTTTAGAAAATACAGTCCCTTAAAAAGCCTATTACACCTTATTTTGTAAACTCACGTCATTAAGAATGTTTAGTGTTACATAGGTATTCAAATATGGCTTTTATTTACATTGTTTTTCATTAGTGAAGTAATGGCATGTTTGAATATTATTTATGTATTTTATTTTGCAGCTGAATCTGCTTAGGAGTTGGGCATGATTTATGAATATGTGGACATATGTGTAATGCACTGAATATCAGAGGTAGTTTTTTTACATCTATATTTTTATCCCATTTTAATTTTCTAAATATTTTAATTTTTTTAAGTATATATTTTTTAATGTTTACTTATTTGTGAGAGAAAGAGACAGAGTATGAGTGGGAGAGGGGCAGAGAGGGAGGGAGACACAGAATCTGAAGCAGGCTCCAGGCTCTGAGCTGTCAGTATAGAGCCCGATGCAGGGCTTGAACTCACGAGTGGTGAGATCATGACCTGAGCTGAAGTCAGATGCTTAACGGACTGAACCACCCAGGCGCCCCTCCTGTTTTAATTTTCTTTGGTTACGTACCTAGAAGTGGGATTCTGCATCATTTGGTGTTTCTGTTTTTAATTTTTTGAGGAACCTCCATAGTGCTTTCCACAGTGGCTGCACTGATTTACATTTCTGCCAGCCGCATACAAGGGTTCTTTTCCCTCCACATCCTTGCCAACACTTGCTATTTCTTTTTTTTAAATTTTATTTAAATCCAAGTTAGTTAACATATAGTGTAATAATGGTTTCAGGAGTAGAATTTAGTGATTCATGATTTACAATAATACCCAGTGCTCATCCCAACAAGTGCTCTCTTTAATACCTATCACCTACCCAGTACCCTTCTAGCAACCGTCAGTTCTCTTTATTTAAGAGTCTCTTCTGGTTAGCTTCCTTCTCTGTTTTTATCTTATTTTTCCTTCCCTTACCCTATGTTCATCACTTATGTTTCTTAAATTCCACATATGAATGAAATCATGTGCTATTTGTCTTTCTCTGACTTATTTCACTTAGCATAATACATTCTAGTTCCATCCGCATTGTTGCAAATGACAATATTTCATTCATTTTTTTTTTTGACACCCAAATCTCTTTTATTGGTGGGGGGGCACTGGGGATGGGCCTGGGGCCTTCTCACTGCACCACTTGTTTGTTGGCGCTGCTTCCTGAGTCCTGTGGCTTCATTACATCGGGCAGCTCGGGTGGACTGGAGAAGGGCTCCATGCGCAGGGCCTTGAAAGCTTCATCTGCCCGGAAGGCCAGCCCCACGGTGGCTGGGGCCTGTGGCCCTGCCGTCTGACTGGTGAAGCCACACTCTCCCAGTGTCTTGCCATCATCCAGAAGTTGGTCATCCTTGTACAGCTGCTGCTCACCGGGCGGCTGCTTGAGGATGCCCTCCACGGTGCGCTTCAGCTCAAACATGGTACTCGACTCCTTGGCGTCCATGAAGATGGTGGTCTTGTGGCAACTGATCATAAGGAACACGTTCATCGCGGTGGCTGCCTGTCCCAGTATTTCATTCTTTTTGATCATCAAGAAATATTCCACTCTCTCTCTATATAACTCATCTTCTTTATCCATTCATCAGTCAATGGACATTTGGACTCTTTCCATGCTTTGGCTGTTGTTGATAGTACTGCTATAAACATTGGGGTCTGTGTGCCCCTTCGAATCAGCATTTTTGTATCCTTTGGGTAAAGAGAGATTGATCTTAAGGGCTTTTTAAGTTCTGGTTGCTTACTTAGAAAGTTATCTTAAACTTGTGATGTTTGGCTGTTAATAACTACTGCTTTATTTTAGCCAGTGATGGGAATGTCTCCTCCTCCTAGGCATGCCATTTTATTTCTGAGTAGTTCCAACTATGTGAAAATTGTGTCTTGCATCTTTCCCACTCTGCTAACTCAACCATTTATCATAATTTTGTTCTCTAGAAAAAGTCTCTCTTTTTAAAAAATACTCTGTTGTTGTTTGAAGACAGATGTCATGAGTCTCATAATGTCTTATGCTAAGCAAACCCAGTTTTTATTGAATTATTAGTAATGTTACAGCATTCTCCTATCCTTATCACCAAATGGACATATTTTAATCCTTGGCTTTCAAATGATTTTGAGTACAGAATACATTTTTTTTTTTTAATTGGGGTGGGGGGGCAGCAGAGGGAGAGAGCAGAGAATCTCAAGTAGGCTGCAGGCTCAATGTGGAGCCCTGTGCAAGGCTCGATCCCACGACCTGGGGATCATGACCTGAGCTGAAATCAAGAGTGAAACGCTCAACCAGTTGAGCCACCCAGGTGTCCCTACAGAATACGTTTTATATCCCAACTCAGTACGCTCATGAATTATATCTACATGTAGTATGTAGTTTTAATACACACATGTAACTGAAACAATTTCATAAGACAGTATATATTGACACTGATATTTTTTGTTATTTTCCTTTTTTTTTTTTTTTTTTGTAAGAGAGAGAGCGCTTGCACATTAGCAGGGTATTGGCAGAGGGAAGGGGTGAGAGAATCTTAGGCAGGCTCCACACCCAGCACAGAACCTGACACGGGGCTTGATCTCACAACTACAAGATCGTGACCTGAGCTGAAATCAACAGTCAGATGTTTAACTGACTGAGCCACCCAGGTGCCCCTGTTCTTTCTCATTTTTCAAAAATGCTGGTTTTATCTCTCATGTAGATTATATTACTCTCTGATGAGTTTCAACCTGTAGTTTGGAAAACACTGTTCTAGTTTGTTCACATTGCAGAATTGAAATAAATATTTCCCAAAAGCTAATGTTAGGCTAATCGTTGGTAAAGTAGGTTTTACCTTTATCACCTCAAAGAAAATATTGTGATGGTGGTTATTAAGTAAAACTTAACAGGGTTACCAAGTTCTTGGTAATAAATGTAGTAAAACTAAAATATTTTCAACTTTAATTTTTATTTGTAGGTGGCGACAGACAAGGTTGCAGAAAAGCTGAGTTCTACTCTCTCATGGGTGAAGAACACAGTATCACATACAGTCAGTCAGATGGCCAGTCAGGTGGCAAGTCCATCTGCCTCATTACACACTACATCCTCATCTACCACACTATCCACGCCAGCCCTTTCACCATCTTCCCCTTCACAGTTGAGTCCAGACGACTTAGAACTCCTGGCTAAACTGGAGGAACAAAATAGGTGAGTGAGGTTGCTTGGCTTTTCTCTCTCTGCAGTTATATGAACTCAGCCATTCATTTATGTATATATGCCATAATCAAAATTTACTTTTTTTAGAATGTTTATTTTCTAGTCTTCGGCTCCTTGTTTGACAAAATTACTTAACAAAAGTATTCACGTCTTTTTTGGAGGAGTTGGTCTTAAAACTAAAGTTGTATTAAAATTTCCTCCTGGCTCAGATAGCTTTAGAGATGTTTTTTGTTAATATAGCAAATTCCCTAAATTGTTACTGAATTTTAGAATTTTGTTAAGGCAAATAAGACTACCATTTTTATTTTTTTTAAGTTTATTTTGAGAGAGAGAGAGAGAGAGAGTGTGTGTGTGTGTGTGTGTGTGTGTGTGTGTGTGTGTGTAAGCAGGGAAGGAGCAAAAAGAGGAAGAGACCATATCCCAAACAAGCTCATGCTGTCAGCATAGAGCCCAGCACGGGGCTCGAACTCTCGAACTGTGAGATCATGACCTGAGCCAAGATCAACAGTTGGATGCTTAACCAACTGAACCATCCAGGTGCCCCAAAACTGCCATCTTTGATTTAAACTCTATAAGTAGCCCCTTTGGTTAATTTGTAAAGTAATTTAATTTAGGGTGGATGGTTGATTTATGGTTTAGAGTAGGAAATCTCTTCATTCAGTTTTTTCTCTTAATGGGCATGAAATAGAATAGTCATTTGTTAGCAATGTATACTCTGGACCCTGTGTGTCCCTTCACTATATTATTATCAGAATCTATTTTGGGCTTCAGATACAAAAGAATCATTGGAAGAGCCCCCTTTTGTGTTCAGTCAAGATGTATACTACCATTGGCTTTACGAGTAAGAACATAACTTCTAACAGCTTTTTTTCATATATAATTGACATATAAACTACACATATTTGTGTGCAGTTTGATTGTTTTTGACATATGTATATATCTGTGAAATAATCACCAAAGGCAAGAAAACAAACATATCCATTATTCTCCTTTGCATCCCCAGGCAGCCATTGATCTCTTACAGTTATGTAGATTAGTTTGCATTTTGTAGAATTTTATAGAAATGGAATAATAGAGTATGTACTTTTTTTATTGGTGTATTTTACTCAGCATGTTTTTTTTGAGATTCATCCATGTTGTAGTGTGTGTGAATAGTTCATTTTTTTACTTGCTTAGTGGTATTGTATAGTATGGATATATGCTCGTTTATTCACTCTTTATTATGAAATGTTGTAAATATTTGTATGCAAACCTTTGTACAGATAGACGAATGCTTCATTTTTCCTGAGCAAATACCTAGAATTGGAATGGCTGGTTTATATGATAGGTGAACATTAACTGCCAAACTATTTCCAAAGGGCCTATACTTTTTCACATTCCCACCAACAGTATATGAAAATTTCAGTTCCTCTACATCCTTGCCAATACTTGGTATAGTCTTTAATTTTAGCTAACATATACTGGTATCTTGTAGTTTTTTTGTGTTGTTTTGAAGTTTATTTTTGAGAGAGACCGAGACAGCACTTGCAGGGGAGGGGCAGAGAGAGAGAGGCAGAGAATCCCTTCTCAGCACAGAGGCTGACACAGGGCTCAAACCCACGAACCATTGAGATCATGACCCAAGCTGAAATCAAAGTTGGACGCTCAACTGACTAAGCCACCTAGGCCCCTGGTATCTTGTAGTTTTAATTTGCATTTCCTAATGGTGTTGAGCATCTTTTTATGTGCTTATTTGCCATTGATGTATCTTCTTTGATAAAATGTCTGTTTGACTTTTTTGCCTGTTAAAATTAGGTTGTTTGCTTTCTTATTATTGTATTTTAAGAGTTCCTTGAACATTTGGAATATGAATTCTTTTCACATAATATGTTTTGAAATATTTTTTCCTAGTCTGTGGCTTATCATTCTCTTAACAGTATCTTTTGTTGTAAATTTTGATGAAGTTGTAAATTTTGATCGTCCAGTTTGAAATTGTTCTTTTATGGATTGTTCTTTTGATGACTCAAGGTCACATACACATAGCTTGATGCCTGTATTTTTTTACAGAAGTTTTTTTTATAAAGTTTTGTTTAGGTCTGATCCCTTTTTTTTTTTTAAAGCGGCGTTTTTTTGTTTTTTAAGTTTATTTTTAGATGTTTTATTTATTTTTGAGACAGAGAGAGACAGAGCATGAGCAGGGGAGGGGCAGAGAGAGAGGGAGACCCAGAATCCGAAGCAGACTCCAGGCTCTGAGCTGTCAGCACAGAGCCCGACGCGGGGCTCGAACTCACAAACCGCGAGATCATGACCTGAGCTGAAGTTGGATGCTCAGCCGACTGAGCCACTCAGGTGCCCCTAAGTTTATTTTTAGAGAGAGAGAGACAGCATGAGTGGGAACGGACAGAGAGAGAGAGAGAGGGTGAGAGAGAGAGAATCCCAAGCAGGCTCTGCATTGTGAGCATAGAGCCTGATGTGGGGCTGGAGCTCACGAACCGTGAGATCATGATCTGAGCCTAAATCAGGAGTCTCAACTGACTGAGCCACCCTGGCACCCCTAGATCTCATCAGTTTGGAGTTAGTTTTGTATATAGAGCAAAGTATAGATCAAAATTCATTTTTTGAATATGTATATTTAATTGTTCCTGTACCATTTGTTGAAAAGGCTACCCTTTCTTGACTTAAATATTTTTGCACTTATGTCAAAAATTAGTTGTTCCATTGGTGTGTTTTCTGTCTTAATGCCAATACAGTACAGTTTTGATTACTGTAACTTTATAATACATCTTAAAATGAGATAGTGTTAATCTTCCAACTTAGTTCTCCATTTTGACTATTTTTGGAACTTAACATTCCCATATGAATTTTATTTTATTTTATTAATTAATTAATTAATTTTTTAATGCAAAAGATTTTATTATTTTTTTTAAACCGGGAAGAATATTTTGAAAAAATAACCTATACCTTTCCTAAAATACCTAATTTGGAACATTTCTTTTTTTTTTTTTCAATATATGAAATTTATTGTCAGTTGGTTTCCATACAACACCCAGTGCTCATCCCAAAAGGTGCCCTCCTCAATACCCGTCACCCACCCTCCCCTCCCTCCCACCCCCCATCAACCCTCAGTTTGTTTTCAGTTTTTATGAGTCTCTTATGCTTTGGCTCTCTCCCACTCTAACCTTTTTTTTTTTTTTTTTTTTTTTTATTCCTTCCCCTCCCCCATGGGTTTCTGTTAAGTTTCTCAGGATTCCCATATGAATTTTAAAACAAATTGTTAATTTCCACAAAAACACTTACTGAGGCTTTGATTGAACTGTATTGCCTTATATATCCTACTGCATTGCTAAACTTGTTGTTCTGATAGGTTTTGTTGTTTTTATTTTTTTAGATTACATTAGATTTTGTAATGTGAATGAGGATGTTAACTCTGATTAAAGCACTTTCACTTCTTCTTTCCAATCTGGATGCCTTTATTTCTTTTTCTTGCCTTATTACAACTGGCCAATACCTTGAGTACAAATTTGAATGTAAGTGGTGAACGTACATTTTGTTTTCCTGATCTTAGGGATGAAACATTAAATATGTTAACTGTAGGCTTTTGTAGATGGCTTTTATCAGATTGAGGAAGTTTCTTTATCTTCCTCATTTGCTTAGAGTTTAAAAGAAATAGATTTTGGATTTTGTCAAATGCTTTTTCTCCATTTACTGAAATGATCATGTAGTGTTCCTTTTATAGTCTGATATGGTGAATTACATTAATTTTTGAATGTTAAACCAACTTTGCATTCCTGAGATAATCCCACTTGGTTGTGATAAATTGTCTTTACAAAATATTGTTGGATTTGATCTGCTAAAATTGTATTTGGAATTTTTGCATGTTTGTTCAGGGTAAATATTGATCTATAGTTGTCTTACGATTTTTTTTACATTTATATGTAATGTCTTTGTGATCTTTCTTCTTTTCTAGTATTTGTTTGGTGCTGTATATTTTTAAGCCCTGTTTTAGCAACAGCCATTTAAATTTACTGAGAATTCTTTTATGATCTTGAATATTATTTTGGTAAACATTTTATGTGAACTTGAGAAGAGGGTATATTAAACTGTTCGGTAGAGTATTCTATAAACATTAGTTGATTAAAATGGATTGATAATGTTTAAGTCTACTATTTCTTTTCTGGTTTTCTGTTTACTTTTGATATCGGATATGGACAGAAGAGTATGGAAAATCCCAACTATAATTGTGGATTTGTCTGTTTCTCTTTAAATTATTTCAGTTTTTGTTTCATGTATCTTGAAGTTGTACTTATTAAGTATTTAAACATTTAGGTTTGTTATGTCCTCTTGTGAAACCCCTTCTTTATCTTTGGTAATACTGTTTGCTTAGAAATTTACATAGTCATTGTACCTTTCTTTTGAATAGTGTTAAAATATTATACATTTTCCAGCCTTTAAAGTTCCTCAGCTAGGCAACATATATTTATATCTTTTAAAAATACAAATGAATGATCTTTGCCTTATAATATTTACCATTTACTTTTTTAAAAATTACAAAAACAAAGTTTTATTTCTTCCTCACATTTCATATTCATTTTAAGCTGCAAGTTGAGTACATCTTTGTTCCATACTTCCTTATTCCAGGACTAATGACCACCCCTTATCCAGGATAAACCAGACCTGTGGCAGATGCAAAAGAGATAGAGTGGAAATACCTTAAAGTGTCTGTTAGGGAGTTGTAGATGTAACTTCTATCTAGATTTTATTGGCCAAAGCAAATCATGTATCCAAACCTTTTGGTGTGAAGTGAGAATTACAGTCTTCTTGCAGGGCTAGATCCAAGAAAATATGTATGCTGCTGTTAATATTTCTTTTGCTTTTTTCCTGTGTTTTCACTGTATTTTTATTGTATCTTTAATTTGTTCACACACTGTAAAATCCACCCTTTGAAAGCATATGATATAGTGATTTTGGTATATTTACAAAGTTGTGCATCTATTACTATTCTTTTTTTTTTTTTAATTTTTTTTTTTCAACGTTTATTTATTTTTGGGACAGAGAGAGACAGAACATGAACGGGGGAGGGGCAGAGAGAGAGGGAGACACAGAATCGGAAGCAGGCTCCAGGCTCTGAGCCATCAGCCCAGAGCCTGACGCGGGGCTCGAACTCCTGGACTGCGAGATCGTGACCTGGCTGAAGTCGGACGCTCAACCGACTGCGCCACCCAGGCGCCCCACTATTATTCAATTTCAGAACACTTTAATCACCCTCCCCCCTCCCCCCTCCCCCTCCCCCCCCCCCCCCCCCCCCCCGAAGAAACTCTCTACTGATTAGTCTCCCTTTTTTACCTTTCTTCCAGCCACTGGTAATCACTAATCTGCTTTCTATCTCTGTGGGTTTGCCTACTCTTGGACACTTCATTATGGAATCATAAAGTAGGTAGTCTTTTGTAACTAGAAAACAGTGTTTTCTAGGTTTTCAGGAAAATAGATCATTTATATTTAATGTGATTATTGATATGCTTATGTTTAAATCTTTTGTTTTATTTTTTAAATTATTATTATTATTATTATTATTGTTTTTTGAGAGAGTGCGCAAGGGAGGCAGAGGGAGAGAGAATCTGACCAGCACCAAAATCAAGAGTCAGATGCTTAACTGACTGAGCCACCCAGGCACCCCTGTCATTTTGTTTTATATTGTTGTTTCCTTTTTATTTTTCTGCTTACTTTTTATTTAATGGAATTTTTTTAGTGTTTATTTTCTTTGTTGATTTATCAGCTATAAATATGTTTTGTTATTTTACTGGTTGCTTTAAGGTTCATAGTAGAAATCTCTAATTTATCTCTGTCTGCCTTCAAGGGATCTCATACTATTTCAGATGTGGTGTAAGAACTTAGAATAGTACAGGGGCACTTAGGTGGCTCAGTCAGTTAAGCGTATACTTTGGCTCAGGTCATGATCTCACAGTTGGTGAGTCTGAGCCCTGCATCGGGCTCTGTGCTGACAGCTCAGAGCCTGCGCCTGCTTTGGATTCTGTGTTTCCCTCTCTCTCTCTCTGCCCCTCCCCTACTATACTCTGTCTCTCTCTGTCTCAAAAATAAATAAACATTTAAAAAAAAAAAAAAAGAATAGTACAGTTCCATATCTCCTCTCCAGTCCTTTATGCTAGTTTTGTCCTGTGTCTTCCTATTATATATGTTGTAACCCTCATTCTGTATTAATATTTTTGCTTCAACAATTATGTTTTAAAGAAATTAAAATAATAAAATATCTCATATATTTACATAGTTTCCATCTTTGGAGCTCTTTCATTCTTTAACTCTAGATTTCCACCTGATACACTTTTCCTGTCTGAAGGACTTTGTTTAATAATAATTCATGAAGGGTGGGGCTGCTCTTGTATGTTTGAGTCTTCATTTTGCCTTTGATTTGTAAGGATGTTTTCTTTGCATATAGGTTGACAGTTCCCCCACCCCCAGCCCCCACAGTGCTTCGGTGATGTTTCATTGACTTCTGTCTTGCATTGTTTTCATTAGGAAATCTGATCCATTCCTTATCTTTGTTCCTGTATATATGGTGTGTTTTTTTTTCCTCTTTTTAAGATTTTTTTCTTTATTCCTGATCTAAGCCGTTTGATTCAGAGCTGCCTGATTGTACTTTTTTTCATGTTTCTTGTATTTGGGTTTTGTGGAACTTCTTGTACATTTATAGTTTTCTTCAAATTTGGAAACTTGTTGACAGTTTTTTTCGGTGGCCCAATCCATTGAGTGTCCAACTTCAGCTCAGGTTATGATCTCATGGTTCATGGTTTCGAAGTTGGGCTTTGTGTTGGCAATGCAGAGCCTGCTTCACATTCTCTGTCTCCCTTTCTCTCTGTTCCTTCCCGCTCACGCTCTCTCAAAGATAAACATTAAAAAAAAAAGAAAGGGCACTTGTATTGAGCACAGGATGATGTATGTAAATGATGAAACACTGAATCTACTTCTGAAACCAATATTGTACTGTATGTTAACTAAAATATAAATATTAATAAAAAAATGAATTGGTTCTTTAATGGAAAAATAGTGCACACAAAAGATAGCTTTTGGTGCTGAGTTTGTAAGTGACCAAAGTTGAATTTATTTTTATGGTTGTGATCAGTAATTACTGTACTACTAATACCTACAGAGCACTATAGTAGGAATTGTTGTAAGTTATGGATATAGATGAACTTTTCTCCAAGTAATTCACAGTTTACTCAGGAATACCAGATGTGCCCTGTGTATATGTTAATATCTAAAGACTAATTACTAGAGTTATTTAAAAACGTTCAGAAAAGAGGTTTTGACAAATCAGAATTTGAAGTTAAAGGAGCAGAAGGTTGTCATTCTTGTTCTTGTATGGATTACTCAAAATCTGTACTCTTTTTTTTTTAAATGTTTATTTTTGAGAGACAGAGTTTGAGTGGGGGAGGGGCAGAGAGAGAGAGGGAGACACAGAATCCAAAGCAGGCTCCAGGCTCTGAGCGGCAACACAGAGCCTGACGCGGGGCTCGAACTCATAAGGTGAAAGATCATGACCTCAGTGGAAGTCAGACGCCCTGCCGACTGAGCCACCCAGGCTCTCCAAAATCTGTGCTCTTTTTGAGTTCACATTTTGAGTTTTTCTTTCCTTTCCTTCATTAAAACCCAGAATCCATGGGAAGGATTTATTTGTAGAATGGTTGAATCTAGTGACACATTGTTTTACCTTAGAACAATCCTGGTGGAAAAACACATCTCTGACTCTAATAAAAAATAAAATGGTAAACACTAGGTCTAGCTCTCTTCCCCCTGTTCTGCCTACTACCCTGCTAACCTCTTATATCCGAGGAAAAAATTCAAAGAATAATAACTTAAATTTTCTCTGACCATTTCTGTGGTTTATAATATAGATATGCAAAGTACATAATTCAAGTAAAAATTACGAGACACAGTTACTTTTTGTAGCACGGGATATGCTTTTGTTCAAGAGTTTTTTCTTCTCCAAATATAGACTCATGCTACTCATGTTACTTAACTCACTTTAATTCAGAAAGTGTAAAAATGGCAGTATTTTAGAAAATTAAAATTGAAAATAACAAATTTTATAAACTTTTTTTCTTTCCCATAATTTTACTGCAATGATAACTTTTAAAAATCAGTACATGTGGCAACCCCAGAAAGATGTGAAGAAATGGTTCAATATAATATCAAAGATCTGTTTGATGAAAGTTAATAATTGATAGCCTTAAAGTTGAAATGGGACAGCTGTTTTTTTCCTGTGTGTTAAATGTGTTTTTCTTTTTCATTTTGAAAACATGAAGGCTTTGGCAGAGATGAATTTAGGAAGGTAAGGTTCAAGTGTAATAGCAGTACATTTTAATTAAGGAGGGGAATGTTGCTAATTTCAATTTTTAATAGGCCATTATTTGTGTGGTTTAAAAGTTTGGCATTGCAGCCATGTTCATTTCTTTTTACATTATATTTGGAATCAAAATTTGCTTTTTGATAGAGTTTTGGAAGTGAGATATGAGAATGAGGAAATATGGGTAGGGTTCTTCTAAACTAAATTAAGTGTATTTTATGTATTTTTAAGTAAAGTAAGCAGGAATCTTTGAAACCGTAATATATCTTTATCTTACCAACATCTAAAGTTCTACCATCCAGTAAGGTGGCCACAAGCCATATGTGGCACTTGAGCACCTGAAATGTGGCTGGTCTGAATTCTTATGTGCTATAAAAGTGGAATGTACATAAGGTTTTGAATGGCTGATTTGAAAAAAAGAATATCTCATTAATTAAAATTTTGATTACATGCTAAAATGATATTTTGACTGTATTTGGTAACATTATTAAAGTTAATTGTACTTGTTTCTTTTACTGTACATGTGGCTACTATAACATTTAAAATGATATAAGGGGCTTGCATTATATTTCTGTTGGACAGTGATGATCTAGATGATCTAACATAACTTTCATTGTAGGTTTATAGTTTTACTACTAAAGCATTACTTTGTTTACCTGAGGATACTCTCTATAATGCAACCCTGATTATTAAGGAAGTAAAAAGCTGAGCAAAACATATATTTTTAAGTCTCTGTGTTAAAAATTCATGAATTTTAAATCATAGGCGAGGCTTTTAAGATCGTCACACAAACTCTATTCTTTTCATTGAAGGTTTTTAAAAATTTTTTAAATCAATTGTCTGATTTCCTGAGGAATTTGATGATGTAATTAAAAGAATTTATTGAACTCCTTTTTCTGTTGTAACTAGCTTAGCTGTACACCGTATCTTTATTATTGTTTAGTTAAATTTAAAAAAAAAATTTTTTTTTCAACGTTTATTTATTTTTGGGACAGAGAGAGACAGAGCATGAACGGGGGAGGGGCAGAGAGAGAGGGAGACACAGAATCGGAAACAGGCTCCAGGCTCTGAACCATCAGCCCAGAGCCCGACGCGGGGCTCGAACTCACAGACTGCGAGATCGTGACCTGGCTGAAGTCGGACGCTTAACCGACTGCGCCACCCAGGCGCCCCAGTTAAATTTTTTTTTTAATGTTTATTTTTGAGAGAGACAGAGAGAGAGAGAGAGAGAGAGAGAGAGAGAGAGAAAGAGAAAGAGTCAGAGCAAGGGAGGGTCAGAGAGAGAGGGAGACCCAGAATCTGAATCAGGCTCTAGGCTCTGAGCTGTCAGTACAGAGTCTGACACGGGGCTCGAACTCACGAATGCAAGATCATGGCCTGAGCTGAAGTTAAGCTGATGCTTAACTGACTGAGCCACCCAGGTGCCCCTATATCGTATCTTTAAATTAAGAAGTCTAAGAAGTTGAGTATGCTATGCCTGTCTGTCCCAATGTCTGTGTAAAACTAATCCTCAAACCATCAGTTTCTGGTCAGAATATTTGGAAGGGAGCTGGAAGTCTCGTGTTCACCTTCTCTGAGACCTCATCTTAAACAAAAGAAAAAGAAAAAAAACTGCTTGCTTTCAGAACTGGAGAGATCCCTATTATTTAGGCACCCCACTAAGAATTGTCTCTGAATTGCTTCTTGTGTTAATTCTTTGTGTTTTGTCTTAATTCTCCCTTTGTTGTTGTTGTTGTTGTTGTTGTTGTTGTTGCTCTGAGACTTGAATTTGTGCTTGATGGTGTTGATGTGAATGGTTGTGACTACTCTGTGAGTCAGGCATGTATTTTGTTGCTACTCATTTGCTTTTCGTTTAGCTTGCTGGTTGCTGTCTTTACCCCAGTACATTCATTCATATCTTGTTCCTTTGATGTAACGTTACAAGAGATATTTGAACCCCATGTTTGCAAAGTTGATCCCTCTGCAGTAAGTGCGAGAGTATTTAGCTTTCCAAATGTTTTTCTTATATGGCATTTTTTTTTTTACCTTAGCTTTTCTTAGATCTTTCTTTAGCTCTTTGTAAATTATCTTAGCAGTTTACACATTTCCAAACGGCATGATGACTTGTTGCTGTTTTGGTATCCATAGGAAAGCATTATGCTGAGTACAGTAGGATATTTAAAAAGTTTACTATCAATTCTTTGCTAATACAGTATTTCCCATTACCGGTGTGGAATACCTTTTAAGACCCCCAGTGGGTGTCTGAAATCGTGGATAGTACCAAACTCTATGTATACTGTTTTTTTTTTTCTATACATATGTACGCATGATAAAGTTTAATTTATAAATTTGGCACAGTAAGAGATTAGCAACAATACCTAATAATACAATAGAGCTATTATAGCAATATAGTGAAATAAAAGTTGTGTGAATGTGCTGTCTCTCAAATATCTTAATATACTGTTTTCAGAGATGTTAAGATGCCTACCTGATAAGTTCTAAGCTTCAGACTTGTCTTTTTAGTTACAAGATGCTTACCTACATTGATGTCCCCCAAGTACTTCATACTCTAGATACCTAAAAGATAACCCATTGTTTTCCTTTTCCTTCTTTGTATTTTTCAGTCATGGTATTGTAGCAAGAGAGGCTTTTTCTTTGATGTTTATCAAGTGTGCACTGCTCCACGCTACTCTTTTTTTCTTATGTGCCCATCATAAAGCACACGTTCTGCTGTTTTCCTTAGATCGGTGACCTCTTGGTGAGGATAAGGTTCAGTTCTTAGTTGTTAAGATATGGTAAAGGTAATCTCTCTAATCAAATAAAACTCACACTATTCCCTGTGTTGGCATATTCTCCTTGTTGTCAGCTCTCTGTTTAGTTGCTGCTTCTGTCCTTTAGAGAGCTGAGAATACCTTTTCTCTGCCAAGTCTTCTAAGCTTCTGGAAGCTGCCACACCTACATTTTCTCTATCCTTAATGCTACTTGAAGTCCAACTGAAAATTAGCTTTAGCACCCCATCTCAGATAATGTGGGGTTATAGCAAATGCTGTTCTTAGAGGTAGAACTCTTACAAAAACTTGGAGTTGCTTACTTAGGAGACTGAAGATTATGTATTGTCCAGTCAGTAGAGATCCAGTAGAGACGTTTTAGTCTGGCAGCATTCTGGGAGGATGAATACATTTGGGCTTGTGAATTATTGTATAGCAGTGGCAGTTTAAAATGGCCAGGAAGCCACACAAATCTGTGAGGAATGGCCTTGATTGTAGTATACAGTATTCCTACTAGGCCAGTATTCTTTTCTTTGAATCTGATAAATTTCTTCTTACTAGTTAGTCATAAGGAAATTATGATGGGATGGGAAGGTAGTTTCTGTTCTTGCAATAAATCCGTCCAAGGCAGTGAACCCATGTGCTCTGGACAGAGGGAAATAAGTAAGTTTTGAATAGACTTTTCAGTAGTCCACAGACCTATGAGTAATGCTTACCATTTTCCCAGTTGCTAGCTGCAAGTCTTTGAAATTGACATTTTCAAGGTAGTATGCTCCCTGTTACCATGTCAGAATGTTTTAATTATCTTGCTGTTTAAGAGTCTTCCTGAGTTGTTTCATCACTGTATTTAGCAAAGAGGAGTAAAAATACCTGATTCTAACTACACATTCTATAAAGTCTATGTTTTCTTAATGAATTTGTAAATTGTTTACCTGCATGCCATGACTTAGTAGTCAAATGGGGAGAGACTTGATAATATCATTTCAAGTATTACTTCTTGAAAATGCTTCAACTCTTTGACAAAAGGACTTCTTTATGCCTATGACATTGAAAAAAATTCTGAAGTTTCTCTTTAGAAAATTCTAAAATTTGTTAGAGTGCTCAACAAATTTGAAAAGAAAAAAATGAGATAATGTTTATCTTTTCCTTTCTTTACAGAATAGATGCATTTAATATAGCAAAAACAGTTCTTTCTAAAGTCAAGTCATTATATTAAAAGGTTATAAAGGGCTTTCGATAATAAAAAGCAATAGTTTCTCACCTCATTGTCATTGCTCCTAGTGTCATTAACCATAGACAATATTTTCTATAAATTGTTATAAAGTTGGTGTATAATTTGCAGAGAAATGCTCAGTTCTTAAGTATAGTTTGTTTTGACAAATTTGATTGTGTATTACCCACATGCCCATTAAACACATGGATGATTTCTATCGTGTTAGAAAATTCCTATCATCCCAGAAATTTTCTTGTGCCCTTTTCTAGCAACCTCACCCCCTTGAAACCTCTCTTCTGATTTTTATTATCATTGATATATTTTACGTGTTTTTCTATATAACACTTTTTTTTGAGCTATAATTCATATACATGCAATTCACTACTTTAAAGTGTACCATTCAGTGTTTTTTCACATATTCAGAGTTGTGTAGCTATCAGCACAGGAAAACACGTATCCATTAGCAATCACTGGCCATCTTACTCTTCTCACTTCCACTCCACTTCTCAGCAACAACTGATCTACTTTATGAAGTCTAGATATTTAATATAAATTGAATTATACAATATGTTTCCTTTTGTGACTTCTTTCACTTAGCATCATATTTTCAAGGTGCATCCATGTTGTAGCATGTACTAATACTTCATTCCTCTTCATGACTGAATAATATTCCATTGTATGGCTGTACCAGTGTTTTTTTATCCATTTAACAGTTGATGGACTTTGGATTGTTTCCACTTTGGGGCTGTTATGAATAAATGCTTCCATGAATATTTGTTGTATAAGTTTTGTGCATCTGTCACTACAAGAAACCGCATGCCCATTTGCATTTATTTTCTATCCCTTCTTGGGCATAGCTTTTCCATTTCTCTTAGAATTGTCAGACTGTTTTCCAAAGTGGTTTTACTGTTTTACATTCACATCAGTGGTGTCTAAGCATTCCTGTGTACTCCATATCTTCACCAGCAGTTGTTATTGTGTCTTTCAGTTATAACCATCCTAGTGGTTGTAAAGTGATATCTTATTAAGGTTTTGGTTTGCATTTCCCAAATGATTAGTGATGCTGAGCAGCTTTTCATGTGCTTATTGGCTATTGTATATCTTCTTTGGAGAAATGTATATTCTGATTATTTGCCCATTTTTTAATTGGGTTGCTTGTTTTTATTATGGAGTCATAAGAGTTTCTTATATATTTTAGATATAAGTCTTCTGAGTTGCAAAGTTTTTCCTGTTCCTTATGTTTTCTTTTCACTTTCTTGATGGCATCCAGGAAGGCACAAAACATTAAAAAAATTTTTTTTAAATGTTTTTTTAAATTTATTTTGGAGGGGGGCAGAGAAGGAGAAAGAGGGAGACACAATCCAAAGCAAGCTCCAGGCTCTGAGCTGTCAGCACAGAGCCCAATGTGGGGCTTGAACCCACAAACCGTAAGATCATGACCTGAGCCGAAGTTGGACACTTAACCGACTGAGCCACCCAGGTGCACCAAAACATTTTTAATTTTGGTGAGTTCAATATGTTTATATAATTATAAATACGTAAAACTTTGGATTGGGAGTAACTTGGTCTGCGAATGTTCCACAAGACAAGCAAACATTTCTAATAAGTTTTAACTTGATAAACATGTGATGTCTTGCAATATGAGTAGTATGTGACACCGAATGTCACATGATCACAACTAAGCCAATGGTTCTTGAAATTCACTTTTATACACAAGTGCTTTGGATCACAAGCATGTTTCCAGAATGGATTATGCATGCAAACCAAGGTTTTACTGTATATACGTGTATAGATATAGATATAGATATAGATATAGATATAGTCATTTGTGCTTTGGGTGTCATATTTAAGAATATTTATGTATGCATGCATGTATGTATGTGTATTTTGAGAGACACACACGCTCACAGTGTGAGCGGGAGAAGGGCAGAGGGAGAGGGAGACACAATCTGAAACGGGCTCTAGGCTCTGAGCTGTTAGCACAGAGCTGGGTGCAGGGTTTGAATTCATGAATGGTGAGATCATGAACTGAGCCAAAGTCTGACGCTTAATCGACTGAGTAACCCAGGTGCCCCAATTACTTATTTTTTAAGTTTACATAATTTTTTTGAGAGAGGAAGGAGGGGAGCAGGGAGGGAAGGAGAGCGAGAATCCCAGGCAGGGTCTGCGCTGTCAGTGCAGAGCCTGACACAGGGCTCAATCTCACAAATTGTGAGATCATGCCCTGAGCCGATACCAAGAGTCACGTGCTTAAGCGAATGAGCCACACCAGGAGCCCCTAAGAAGGCTCTACCTAACCCAAAGTCATGAGGATTTACTCCTATATATATATATCTATATCTATATAGATATAGATATAGATATATATATATATTTTTTAATTTTTTTAATGTTTGTTTATTTTTGCGAGAGAGACAGTGTGAGTGGGGGAGGAGCAGAGAGAGAGGGAGACATAGAATCTGAAGCAGGCTCCAGGCTCTGAGCTGTCAGCACAGAGCCCGATGCGGGGCTTGAACTCACAAACCGGGAGATCATGACCTGAGCTGAAGTCAGATGCTTACCGACTGAGCCACCCAGGCGCCCCTCTCCTATATTTTTTCTATAATATGCTTGTTCTTGAACTTGATATAAGTGAAATCATATAGTATGTACTTGAGTGCATCTGGCTTATTTCACTCAACCTAACATTTATAAGATTTATCCATTTTATTGTATGTATCAGCAGTTTGTTTCTTTTTATTGCTGAGTTAGTATTGCAAGGAATGAATATATCAAAATTTGATCATTTACTTTTCTGGATATTTTCTGTTTCTGGGTTGTAACTATTATGAATTAAGCTTCTGTGAACTTTCTTCACATCTTTTTGTGGATATGATTATTCATTTCTCTTGCTGGATCAAATGAAAATTTAGTTCTTCAAAGTGGTTGAACTAGGACATCATTTATTTACCTTGAGAGAGATAGTCCATGAGAAGGCAGAGGAAGGGGAGATAGAGGATCCCAAGCGTGCTCCACACTGTCAGTGTGGAGCCCATTGTAGGGCTCAAACTCATGAACCATGAGATCATAATCTGAGCTGAAATCCAGAGACGAATGCTTAACTGACTGAGCCACACTGCATAGTGTGATTTTAACTTGCTTTATCCTGATGACTAAAACACAAGTTGAATGTTTTCCCATTGCTTTTTGGCCATTTGATTATTTTGTTTTGTAAAATGTCAGCTTAAGTCTCTTAATCATTAAAAAAAAAAAAAAACTGTGTTGTTTGCATTTTTCATTACTGATTTTAAGAGTTCTTTGTGTATTCTGGAAACCAGTCTTATACATATGTGAGAACTTTTTTTCTCAGTCTATAGTTTACCTTTTCATTTTCTGAAGGGTATCTTTTGAAGAGTAGGGTTTTTAAGTTTGATGAAGTCTGCTTCATTTTTTCTTTTGAGGTTAGTGTTTCTTTGTGTCCCATTAACACATTTTGCCTATTCCAAGGTTGTAAAGTCTTTTTCCTGTTTTCTTCAAGGAGTTTTAATAGTTTTTAGCTTTTATATTAATGGCTGTTGTCCATTTGAGTCCTTTTTGTTTGGTGAGTTAAGGCAAGAACAGTATTTTACTTTATTTTTATTTATTATTTATTTAAGTTCTTTTTTAAAAAATATAATTTATTGTTAAATTGACTAACATACAGCTTGTAAAGTGTGCTCTTGGTTTTTGGAGTAGATTTCCCGTGGTTCATCGGTTACACACAACACCCAGTGCTCATCCCAACAAGTGACCTCCTCAATGCCCATCACCCATTTTCCCCTCTCCCATCCTCCCATCCACCCTCAGTTTGTCCTCTGTATTTAAGAGTCTCTTATGGTTTGCCTCCCTCCCTCTCTATCTGTACCCTACCATTCCCTCATCGTCTTCCGTTAAGTTTCTCAAGATCCACATAGGAGTGAAAACAGATGATATCTGTCTTTCTCTGACTGATTTATTTCACTCAGCGTAATACCTTCCAGTTCCATCCACGTTGCTACAAATGGCATGATTTCGTTCTAACTGCTAGTAGTATTCCATTGTATACATAAACCATATCTTCTTTATCCCTTCATCAGTTGATGGACATTTAGTCTATTTCCATAATTTGGCTATTGTTGAAAGCGCTTCTGTAAACATTGGGGTACATGTGCTCCTGTGAATGAGCACTCCTGTATCCTTTGGATAAAATTACTAATAGTGCTATTGCTGGGTCATAGTGTAGTTCTGTTTTTAATTTTTTGAGGAACCTCCACACTGTATTCCAGAGTGGCTGCACCAGTTTGCATTCCCACCAGCAGTGCAAGAGGGTTCCCCTTTCTCCACATCCTTACCAGCATCTGTAGTTTCCTGAGTTGTTCATTTTAGCCACTCTGACCAGTGTGAGGTGGTATCTCAGTGTGGTTTTGATTTGTATTTCCTGATGATGCATGACATTGAGCATCTTTTCATGTGTCTGTTGGCCATCTGGATGTCTTTGGAAAAGTGTCTATTCATGTCTTCTGCCCATTTCTTCACTGGATTATTTGTTTTTTGGGTGTTGAGTTTGGCAAGTTCTTTATAGATTTTGGATACTAACCCTTTATCGGATATGTCATTTGCAAATATCTTTTCCCATTCTGTTGGTTGCCTTTTAGTTTTGTTGATTGTTTCCTTTGCAGTGAAGAGGCTTTTTATCTTGATGAGGTCCAAGTAGTTCATTTTTGCTTTTAATTCTTTTGCCTTTGGAGATGTGTCAAGCAAGAAATTGCTGCAGCTGAGGTTACAGAGGTTGTTGCCTGTTTAGGGTTTTGATGGTTTCCTGTCTCACATTTAGGTCTTTCATCCATTTTGAGTTTATTTTTGTGAATGGTGTGAGAAAGTGGTCTAGTTTCAACCTTCTGCATGTTGCTGTCCACTTCTCCCAGGACGATTTGCTAAAGAGACTTTTTTTCCACTGGATCAAAGAACAGTATTTTAAATAATGTGGTATCTTTGGAATATTGCATTTATAAATTTTTCTCACAGTTCTATATATTTGTGTATGTTATTTCAATGTCCTCTGAAAAGAAACTGCTTTACCCATTTCTCTAACTCACCCATGATTGCACTTGGTACTCTTGCTTATGCCAGAAGTTAGAACTTGGCAATCTCTGAGACCTCTCTGACTCTCTAGAAGCCTTCTGTCTAGGCACTTTTTCATCTATACTTCCATCATATTTCAAACTTAGGTTTAGCTTAGGAAATATTCTTTTATATTCTTTTTAAATTACATCTCTCTATTGATGGTAGTGCTGCAGTTTCATTATTTGGCATAGTAAGCATTCAGTGAATAATTAAATGAAGAACTGAAGTTCAAGTAATTTCAGTGGAGTTTGTTTCTCTATTCCATTTAGAATTCTGAGGGATTACAGTCATATATAAAAGTGCTTACACAAAGGGGTGCCACAGTGGCTCAGTTGGTTAAGCGTCTGACTTCAGCTCAGGTCATGATTTCACAGCCTGTGAGTTCGAGCCCCGCATCAGGCTCTGTGCTGACAGCTCAGAGCCTGGAGCCTGCCTCAGATTCTGTGTCTCCCTCTGTCTCTGCCCCTCCCCAGCTTGCACTCTCTGTCTCAAAAATAAACATTAAAAAAAATTTTTTTAAATAGTGCTTACATATATGTAACACTAATTTTTCCATAAGATATATTGTGGACTTACTGAAATAATATCTATGGAAAAAGCAGTAAAGCATTATCATTAATTTTTTTTATTAATTATTATTTTATTTTTTAAATTTACATTCAAGTTAGTTAACATATAGTGCAACAATGATTTCAGGAGTGGATTCCTTAGTGCCCCTTACCCATTCCCCATTCCCCCTCCCACAACCTCTCCAGCAACCCTCTGTTTGTTCTCTATATTTAAGAATCTTTTATGTTTTGTCCCCCTCCTGTTTTTATATGATTTTTGCTTCCCTTCCCATATATTCATCTGTATATCGTTTTGTATCTTAAAGTCCTCACATGAGTGAAGTCATATGATTTGTCTTTCTCCGACTAATTTCGCTTAGCATAATACCCTCTAGTTCCATCCATGTAGTTGCAAATGGCAAGATTTCATTCTTTTTGGTTGCTGAGTAATACTCCATTGTATATATATGCCACATCTTCTTTATCCATTCATCCATTGATGGACATTTGGGCTCTTTCCATACTTTGGCTATTGTTGATAGTGTTGATGTAAACATTGGGGTGCATGTGTCCTTTCGAAACAGCATACCTGTATCTCTTGGATAAACACCTAGTAGTGCAGTTGCTGGGTCGTAGGGTAGTTGTATTTTTAACTTTTTGAGGAGCCTCCAGACTGTTTTTCAGAGTGGCTGCACCAGTTTGCATTCCTACCAGCAGTGCAAAAGAGATCCTCTTTATCTGCACCCTCTCTAACATCTTTTGTTGCCTGAGTTGTTCATGTTAGCCATTCTGGCAGGTGTGAGGTGGTATCTCATTGTGGTTTTACTTTGTATTTCCCTGATGATGAGTGATGTTGAACATTTTTTCATGTGCCAGTTGGCCATCTGGATGTTCTTTGGAGAAGTGTCTATTCATGTCTTTTGCCCATTTCTTCACTGAATTCTTTGTTTTTTGGGTGTTGAGTTTTATAAGTTGTTTATAGATTTTGGATACTAACCCTTTATCTGATCTTTATGTCGTTTGCAAAAAATCTTCTCCCATTCTGTCAGTTGCCTTTTAGTTTTGCTGATTATTTCATTCGCTGTGTAGAAGATTTTTATTTTGATGAGGCCCCAGTAGTTCGTTTATGCTTTTGTTTCCCTTCCCTCCGGAGATGTGTTGAGTAAGAAGTTGCTGCAGACAAGGCCAGAGAGGTTTTTGCCTGCTTTTTCCTTGAGGATTTTGATGGCTTCCTGTCTTACATTCAGGTCTTTCATCCATTTTGAGTTTATTTTTGCATATGGTGTAAGAAAGTTGTCCAGGTTCATTTTTCTGCATGCCGCTGTCGTTTTCCCATCACAACTTGCTGAAGAGACTGTCTTTATTCCATTGGATATTCTTTCCTGCTTTGTGAAAGATTAGTTGGCCATATGTTTGTGGGTCCATTTGTGGGTTCTCTGTTCTGTTCCATTGATCTGAGTGTCTGTTCTTGTGCCAGTACCATACTGTCTTGATGGTTACAGCTTTGTAGTATAGCTTGAAGTCCAAGATTGTGATGCCTTCTGCTTTAGTTTTCTCTTTCAAGATTGCTTTGGCTGTTTGGGGTCTTTTCTGTTTCCATACAAATTCTAGGATTGTTTTTTCTAGCTCTGTGAAGAATGCTGATGTTATTTTAATAGGGATGCATTGAATATGTAGATTGCTTTGGGAATTATTTTTTTCCAATAAAGAATATTCATAGCAAATAGTTGACGCTTAATTTGGCTGTTTTATCCATTTTTCTATTTCTAGCCATATTTGGGATATTTAATTTAAATCATTGTTGCAGTGGAAATGTATGAAACTATCCCATGAAGAAGAATAGTATTTGTGCAGTTTTTATTATGTTGTGTTACTGATTATGACATATTTGGGATTTGAAGTTCTTTTTTTAATATGCAGATTTGATTTTATTTCAACTCAGTTGGTACTTAATGTACCTTGTTATTGTGCTAAGTGCTTTCAGGGATATAAAGATGAATAAATCTCCCATGCAAAGGGTGTTTCTAATAGTCTGCTCAGTAGGGTTTGATACATATATTTTTTTATTAGTTTTTATAGATCTTTAATATTTGGAGCATTTGTTATATCCTAAATAGAGGACTTTCTCAAGGCATTATTCTAAGTAAGTGGTAGTCAGGTTAAAAACAGAAATAGATCTTTGAGGACCCTTATTTGAATGACATGTAATTTCTGTCTTTATAGTGAGAGAGCCACATTTTCCAGTCTGTCATTATAGTGTGTTTATTTATGAAATATATAATAGATTTGATGTTGTGATAAGCCATAGAACTGATCTCTGAAATTATCTCATCTTTGAACAGATAAGGAAATACAAAGGCAAAAGGATCTTAAGAATGAAGAGGTCTCAGTTTGAGAGTGCAAACCCAGTGATAAATAACAACTGTTAGTTGGCTCGAGTTTTTGTGAGGTAGTTGGGATTAAGGAGACCGAGTGTATTAAAGCCCTCCATGTAAATAGAGAAGCTCCTACTCGGCTACACCTTGTTTTTCCTATGCAGGAATATGGATGGGCTTTGTTTTGCCATCTTTATTTTTCAAGAGAATCCAGAATTGTAAATAAATATATGTGTATATAAACAAATAAGTGAAAACTTCCAATTTTCATATTAATAATTATACAGGGTTTTTTTGTTTGTTTTTGTTGTTGTTTTAAGTAGGCTCCATGCTGGGCCTAGTGAAGGGCTTGAACTCACAACCCTGAGATCAAGACCTGAGCTGAGAGCAAGAGTTGGATGTTTAACCCACTTAGTCATCCATGCACCCCAGTTAATTTTTTATACCAATACTGCATGACCAAACAATGGCAGATTTATAGAAGGGCAGAAAAAAATGAAAAAAAGAAAAGGGATTTGGGTGATTTGTGTGGCCCTGCTTTGCTTTTTTTACCCTAGGATGCATTCTAAACATGTAGGATTAGTTCTTCAATAGAATTTGTTAAACCTGTTCCAACAGCAATTTGTTTTCTCCTGAAGCCCTCCCAACCACCTTTCTCACTAGATTTCTCCTAATTTGTATTTTTAGTAGAGATGAAGGGAAATTATGATGGGACAAATAGCACTAAAATATTTAATGTAATATACTATCAAATTTTGAAATTGCTATGCTTAGATGAAAAAATACAGCAGTAACCAAATATTACTGAAATTATGCATATTCTAAAACCGTGGCTATTAGTAAAGATCTATGTATCATTATTACTTCATCCAATATCACTGTGAAATTAGATCTTGAGCAATTTTTAATTATGTTTTAGATTGTTAGAGACGGATAGTAAGTCTTTAAGATCTGTAAATGGGTCAAGAAGAAACAGTGGCTCCTCCCTTGTATCAAGTTCATCAGCCTCTAGCAACCTCAGCCACCTTGAAGAAGATTCTTGGATTCTTTGGGGAAGAATTGTTAATGAATGGGAAGATGTACGCAAAAAGAAGGAAAAGCAAGTTAAGGTATTCATATTCTTTGTTGAATTTCTTCCTCTTATCCCAAAGGGGCATCAAGGCATGGATTAATGGAAGATTAAAAAAACAACAACAACTGAGATTGGAGTACTTTCTAAGTGCTGTAATAAAGAGCCCTGCTTTATCTGTTTTCATTTATTTGTGTCCATTAGAAGTTTTGAATTGTAGATATCAGTTGTTACAGATGATTCCTAATTGTAGAAATATATAGCTGAAAATTATTTTATAAATTCTCTCTTTTTATAGATTCATGAATGAAGCAGTAACATCCTAGGTCTTTGAATTATCACTATTTTACCTTTTTGCTAAAATCTTTGAAAGACAACGGTTATTACTGTGCTTTCATTCACAGCTTTGCAGATTTTCAGGTCCTTAATAGCTTTAGAGGCCACATTCTGGGAGAAATGTCAAGGGTTTATCCATGGCGTTGTAGCTCCCCTGACCAGAAAGGACACATCCAAGGGCCAAGTATTAGCCTTGGTTAAAAGGTTCCCTAGTATTTAAGAGTAGCTTTGTGAATTATAAATTTGATAAAGTGTTCCACTCCATTCCAATCCCCAACAAGTCTTCTTTGACTTTTAAGGTAGGAGACTTCAATAATTCAATATTAAAATTTTATTTTACTTTTAATTTTATTTTTAGGAGCTTGTTCGTAAAGGGATACCTCACCATTTTAGAGCAATAGTTTGGCAACTTTTATGCAGTGCACAAAGTATGCCAATTAAGGATCAGTATTCAGAACTCCTGAAAATGACCTCACCTTGTGAAAAATTGATCCGAAGGGACATTGCTAGAACTTATCCTGAACACAATTTCTTTAAGGAAAAAGACAGCCTTGGACAGGAGGTTTTATTTAATGTAATGAAGGTAAGTTCTATTTATCATTTTTTAAAATGAATTCTCAGAAGGTTGAAATTAGACAGTAATCAGTTACTTTGGCAAAAATTTGACTTTAGCATGATTTCTGCTTTAATTTTGATGCTACATTACTGTCTAGTTTGGAGAACTTAGAAAATTCATCACATTGCTTGATATTGGTTAGAATCAAATAGTCTATAAATCACTATACCATAGAAAGATCCTTTATGAAAATGGATGATTTATCTTCTGTGAGTTTCACAATCTAGGACCAGTTTTCTGCTTACTATGGCCAGCACTGTTAAGAACTCTTAGCTCTTCAGAGTGTGTGCTATTGTAATTTTTTCTTCAATATTGCCTTTTTTCTTGAAATAGTTCCTTTCCCTTTCAACTACCTCTGTAAAATATTAATTTCTTTTTGAGCCTTTTCAGTTCTCCCAGTGCTTTACCTTAACCTTACTGTTTTTATCTTTATCAGATAAATATTTTTTAAACTTTGTTACTTCACTGAGTGTAAGTTCCTTTATTTTCTTGTCCTTAGGAGCATCGGTTTCTAACTGGGAAATTATCAAAAGAAAATTTTATGTAATAAATCATCTACTTTTTAAACCCTAATAGGATAACATGTATGACAAGCAGAAGCTTGTCAAAAAAATAAATGGTATTTACTCCATCATCTCACTATTTTTAGGTTTTTAGAGAAGAAAGATATAATACATCATGTTAAAGTATTTTGAACATTTTTTACTTTTTAGGCATATTCTTTAGTGGATCGTGAGGTTGGTTACTGTCAAGGAAGTGCTTTTATAGTTGGATTGTTGCTTATGCAGGTAAGTTAGTACAAGTATTAAGTTTCTAAGTTCCTTATTGAAGTTGAATTGGAGAATTAAAGAATCATTCTTGTTTTTATTAAGCATTTCATACTGGGTATTTTTCTTTAGGCATAATTTAAATAGGGATAGTTAATTTTCACTTTAAAATATTAAAAGTTTTGAAAATAACATATACAATAATGTCCTTCCAGTAATGAAATTTCAGCTTCTTGGTGTCTACATTTGAGCCATAATATTGTACTATATAGCCTGTATCTACTTTTAAATCTTAACTTACATGTCAATATTTAATAAAGACTAATGTTTTCCCAACTAAGGAGGATATGATTAAAGTGTTGGTATGAAAATCTTATTTATGTCATACATCTTTGCAAATTCACACAGAAATTTTGGTTGTCACAGAGTTAAGTGCTTATTATGCCTATCTTGTTATAGGTTCTAAAATAGAGATGCTCATGGGATGTCTGGGTGCTTAGTCGGTTAAACGTCTGACTCTTGGTTTCAGCTCAGGTCATGATCTCATGGTTCAAGAGTTCGAGCCCCACATCGGGCTCCGTGCGGACAGTGTGGAGCCTGCTTAGGATATTCTCTCTCTCTCTCTGTCCCCCCACCCCCAAAAGTAAATAAATAATCTTAAAAAAAATTAAACCAAATATAGATACTCAATTATTTTTACTGCCCCAGGGATATAACCTATATTTCTATTGACAGTGACTTACTTTGGAGTGGGTTTGGATAGGATGTTTTCAGAAGTCAGGGGCAGGATCACCAGTTTATATCTTAGAAGGGAAATGACAAATAGTGTTTTCACTTCCGTTGAATTTTTTTTTCAAGTCCATTGTACTCTTATTCTCACACTAAAATGTAGTCTGAAGAGAAATCGTGGAGATAGCTTGATTTGAGTCATATATGTAAGCTGGTTTTTCCATCTCAGTGCTACACTGAGTTCTGTGAACTTGGGCTAGATCATTTAATCTGTCTCTGAGCCTTAATTAGGTAACACTGTGTACTTTCAGATTCATTGTGAGGGTTATATGAGATAATATATGTAAAAACCTACCATGGTGTTTGGCATATAGTAGACATGCAATAAAAATTCAATGACTGGCCCAAGATGATTTTTCTTGGTAGATAAAAACAGAGTAGGAATTTGAAACCGTGTTGCTCCATGCTTTGCTTCAGTTTCCCAGCAGTTCTGCCTGAATTTTAAAAGCTTTGTAACTCTCAGGAATATATACACACTACTTTTCTGAGTAGCAAAAACCTCATGTCACAGAAACTGATTTATAATAAGAGTGACTGATATTTACTTTGTTTTATAATATAGGAACTACTGCCAATTGTTGCATGAAAACTGTCCATTTCTAGGTGATATTAGATTGTAAATAATGAAAACAAAACTAGTTTTGTTAATGTTGAGGCTTTGCACAATAGTGATTTTTCTTAATTTGTAGTTGATTAATATTGGTAGGCTATTTACTGTTGAACTCAAACATTCTTATAAATCGAGTGATTTTTTTTTTTCATAATTCTATTCCTTTTGCATTCGTTTTAGTTCCAGAATAACCTTTCAGTAGTCATTTCTGTTGAGTATTTAAAGGGCAGTTTTTTCTTGAGTTACTAATCTCTTAACAGTAGACCTAGGGCTATAGGAATCCCAAGGGGCCACCACATTTTCCTCCAAGACACTGTAGGCAGTGCTGGTAGTGATACTTTCATTTATTGATTGATTAATTTATTTATCTTTTATTGTCAATGGCAGCTAATACATTACCATAACAATAATTTTCTAGCCCAGGGCCATAAGCTAGAAAGAGTGGTAGAGCCAGATTCAAAGGCCCCTCTCTTTGTTTCTAAAACTTAATTCTCTTATACCCTATGCTATATTGCCTCCCACATGTTAGCTTGGCAACATAACTCAGTGTTTGAGGAAAAATTTTGTAAAGTTAGCTTAATTAGTACCTGTTGTTTTAAAATAGCTAAAAGTGCTGGATATGTTTTGTGTATGTCTTAATACTCCAACAAAATTAGGTAGATAGTGTCCCCATTAGACCTTTGCAAAAGGCATGGATTCTTATTGAGTCCGTGTCACAGAAAAGGTATGTAGCAGTGCAGTTGCTCCAAGATTTGTGTGCACAGATTTCTAATAGAAAGGAGTGGCTGTAAAACAACTAGGTGATTGTTCTTCATATTTATATTTTACTCAGTGTTACACTTTTTCATTTTGAAAGCATTGTTTTCAATTTTTTTGAGGAGGACCCAGTGATTTTTTTTCCCCCCTCTTTGGTCTTTTATTTGATTACTTCAACTTACTTAAAAAATTGGCATTTCCCACTTTAGTGCTTTGTGGAGGAGAGAGGGAATGGAACCTGTAATATTTCAGAAGAGAAGAAATTTTTTTTTTATATTTATTTTATTTTTGAGAGAGAGGGACAGAGACAGAGCATGAGTGGGGAAGGGGCAAAGAGAGAGGGAGACACATAATCTGAAGCAGGCTCCAGGCTCTGAGCTGTCAGTGCAGAGCCTGATGCAGGGCTTCAACCCACAAATCGTGAGATCATGACCTGAGCTGAAGTTGGATGCTTAACTTCCTGAGCCACCCAGGTGCCCTGAGCAGAAATCCTTATAAGACAAAAAATTTATTCATTCCCACTGTCAGTAAAATGAGGGGTGGTAGGGGTGGAATGGAAAGGGGAAGGTAGTGGTGGGAGAAGAGATGAGAAAAGTAGTAAGGGGTCATGTCATGTAGGACCTTGTAAGGATTTTGACTTTTACTGAGGATATGGAAAACCACTAGAGTATTTTGAGCAGTGGAGTGAAATGGTCTAATTCAAGCCTTGAAAAGAACACTCGGGCAGCTCCATGCTGTATAGGGAATAGATTGTTGGGAAGGAAGGCCGAGGAGGCAGCAGAGTGACCCATGAGGAGGCTTTTAGAGTTTTTCAGACAATGGACTACTCTTTTGATTGTGGTTTGGATTAGGTGTTTTTGGTCGAAAGTGGTTGGTTCTTGAAATAATATAGAGCCAGCAGGAGTTACTGATAGATTGGATGTGGAGTAAAAGGAAAGGAGACAGTGATGACACATACGGATTTTGAGTGGAAGTTTGGGCAAGGAATGGCAGACTAGGAAATTAGGAGTGGTTTGAGATGTCTATCAGACGTCCAAGTGGAAATGTAAGTGGGCAGTTGGAAATATGAGACCAGAATTGTGGTAAAGGTTCAGGCCAATGGAAGAGAGAGACAAGAGGCTATAAAATGGATGCAGATGCAGGTAGGATGATATTTATGATAGTGTGAGAATGAGAAAATACTCTTTATATTGCTTCTAATTTTTAAAAAATTTAAGTATGAAATAAGGTCATTAGATTAGAGTTGAGTGGGAAGGAGGCCGTGAAAGCTTGAGGATAGAGAAGAAAGCTTGAAATGGTGGCCTCATAGATTGAGAGTGATTAAATTAGTGAAATAAAGCATACCAGAAACATTAAAGATCCACTGACGTTAGTGGTTCTGAATTCAAAGTGAGATCAGCCAGCATGGTAAAGTCTTTTGTTTTTACCCAACCACTCTCCGTTGCCTAGATATACTTCTAGAGTTTGATTTATCCAAGGGTAGAGTTTTGCAGTTGGAATTATTACTGAGAGAGACAGGCAAAAGTTATTGTGGATTTAAGTGACTGAATAAATATAACAGGGTATAGGCAGCAAAGAACACACGAGAGTTGGGAACAGAAAAAAGGTAGTGTGATATAAATGAGTGATAGGCTTGCAAGGTCATATAACTCTATTAATCTTCATTGCAACCCTGTGAAATAAGTGCTGTTATTTTACTCATTTGACCAATGTTGAAACTGAGCAACAGAGAGATTAAATAATTTGCTTAAGGTCATGTAGCTAAGTGGAATTTGAACCATAAGCGGTGTGGCTCTAGAACCTGAGTTAAGATCATTGGAAGAAAGGAAGGCTAAGTAAGATCCACTAGGCCAGGGAATTAATCCTCATGAAAATGAGTAAGGTTCAGGTGAGTGACCTAGAGGTTTGTAGATATTACAAAAAAGAAGAGTAATAGGAAATATCCACAGTATCTGTTTCAGAGAGAAGGGGGAGTTAATGCAATGGCAATGAGTCAGTGAGTTCCAGGAAGAGAAATAGACCTTTACTCCCTGGTTGCTTTCAGTACTATAGTAGAGAAAACAGCCCCCTTAGGGGAGGCAAGTTTCAGTTGGAGGAAGAAGGTGAAAGACCATTTAGTAAAGAGATTGAGGATCTAGGTAGCATATTTTGTTGATGGCAGGTTATGAGTTCCAGAAAGTGCTGTGGAAAAGGTTTAGGGAAGGCTGGACATGGGGTTAAATTTGGGGAACAGTAGAACCACATGGGATGAGAGTTCCAGGTTGTGTGGCTTCTTATGGTGATTAACATAAATCAGTGGGGCTATAGGGCTTGTGGAATTGATAAGGATGGTCTTCAAGGCAGAATTGTTGCTGTATGTGTTGGGAGGAAGGAAGGAAGTATAGGTTTTACTAAGAGTAACATTTGACTTCTGTCCAAGGCTGTGTTAAGGCCAGGAAAAAAAGTTATTAGAAACAGTTGTTAGTAAGAATGCCTAGAGATCCTTTGAGGTTTATTTTATTTTATTTACTATTTATTTTTATTTAAAAATTTTTTTTAAATGTTTATTTTTGAGAGAGAGAGAGAGCACGAGTGAGCATGAGCAGGGGGAAGGGGAAGAGAGAGGGGGGAGACAGAGAATCTGAAGCAGGCTCCAGGTTCAGAGCTGTCAGCAGAGAGCCCAATGCGGAGCTTGAACTCAAAAACCATGAGATCATGACCTGAGCCGAGGTTGGATGCTTAACTGACTGAGCCACCCAGGCTCCCCAAGGTTTCTTTTAAAACACATTAGTATAATGTGAATAAATGAGCATTAGAAAATTAGAAAATATTCTGAATATCTGTGTAGCTCTTTAAAGAGTTCTTATATTCATATCTTATTTGATACAGCTTTTCTTGTGAGTTTCGGATAAAATATTTTTCTTGTGCGTTTCACATAAAATGTGAGACAGTTGTTAGTAAGAATAAAATATGAAACTGTTACCTTTAAACCTTACTTACAGATTCTTTGAAAATATATTTTACAAGTTTTTTTGTTTTTTTTTTTTTTTAAACACTTACTGTATCATATAATTTCTGCTTAGGACCATTGAAAGTCTTCCCATCTCATGTAAGGTAAAAGTCCAAATCCTTACAATGGTCTCTAAAACCTTCTGTAATTTGGTTCCGTGTATTTCTCCTCCATAAGGTAACTACCACTTGCAGAATTACTCCTAATTTAGTGGTCTATTTGCTGTTCCTTGAGCATGCCACTTGTGATTCTACTCCGAGGCCTTATACTCTCCTAGGACTGTTCTTTTCCTCAATTGCTCCCTTAGTTTTTTCAGTATTCTGCTCAAATGCTCCCTTTTCAAGGGACTTTGCCTGATCTGCCTATATAAATAGCAGTGTATCTCCCCAGTATTTCCTGTGACCCTACTGTATTTTATTTCCATAGCACTCATCACCATCTGGCATATATGTTAATGGATTTATTGCACATACTGTCTTTCTTCTCCAACTAAAAGGTTCAGGTTCCATGAGGGTAGAGTGTTTATTTTTTTCACTGGTATATACCCAGGAGAACAGAGCTATCTGTCTCTAAAGGAATATTGGTTGAAAGAATTCATGAATTAGGCAAGTGAGGCAGTTAGTCTCAGAGGTTGTTAAATTTGTTTAACCTCTCATTCTGAGAATGGGAGATTAGAATCTTTTGATACCTAGTCCAGTGTTCTTAACATTGTAACACATGGACATTCAAAAACATCTTATACTTGGATGGGTTCTTAGTTTAAATAAGCATTTAGCTTTTTTGTGTATTACAGAACATTAACCTGTGTTGCTTTTCCCCCTTATATTGTAGATGCCAGAAGAAGAAGCTTTCTGTGTATTTGTTAAATTAATGCAAGATTATAGACTTCGTGAACTTTTTAAGCCAAGTATGGCGGAATTGGGCCTATGTATGTACCAGTTTGAATGCATGATACAGGTAAAATTGTAGTGTTAACGAAAAGGCATATTGCCTTTATATTTTTGTCTTCTTGGTTTGAGTGACAACTAAGTAAATTCAATGTTAAAAGCATTTTAGCAATTGAAAAGTCAGTGTTTTAATCCCATGATTGTTGGTTGGTTAACACATCAGTTAGATGCTATCTGCTGGTAGAGCACAGTCTGGAACTTGACTGCAGTTTTCATATTCAGACTTGAAGCATTTATGCCAAATATATCACAACCACATTGCCTAAATGCATGAGTTTCCTTTTTATGCCCTATTGTATCCTATTATTGTTATAGAGACTTTGTTCTCACAAGAGCTCATGACGTGACACTGACATCAGTTCACTTCTTTTCGGGCTTGTCTGTTCTTTCAGTCCTCTCTCCTGCCTTTCTTTCCCTTTTTATCTCACTTTTTTTGCTAGCCTGTAATATTTTCTTAAAATAATGCTTTTATGTTGCTAGTTTAAGACTCAGAGTGTAGTGACTGTGTGAGGGTGTAGAGAAGGGGAGGAGAGGAATCAAAATCAAGTGAAAAATATTTTACCCTTCTAGAGTTAATTTACATATTTTTTTTTAGTTTACTGTACTATTGTCCTGTAATATTATGGTGTAAGTATTCTCATTGACTTAAATTTCAATTAGATAAGCAGAACTTAAGAATATACGTTCAGGATTCAGCAGACATGAAAGCCCTTTTATGAGTCTGCTTTTCCCTGGCTGCCTTACCTGCAGGAGATATGCAAAGTGTTGGCACATTTTAAAGAAAAAGATAAAATGGGAATTGAGATGAATCTTAAATAAAATTTTCTTTCTGAAATAATGTTTTTAACCAACCTTAATTTCTCTTGGTTTATTTTCAGTTAATGTGTCATTTATGTTTTGAATTACTAGAATTGAGGAAGCATCTGTATTTTGGGTGAAAAGGTAGGAAGGTAAGGATGGGTGATCAATGGTAGATAGCACCAGAAAGTATTTCCACGTAGCATTTCTTTTCTTTAAAAATTTTTTTGGAATTACTACAGTTTTAGAAAAGTACAGAAAATATCAGATAGCTGTGTTCCTACCAACATGATTAAATAAATATTAAAGTTTTATTTATTTGTTTTGTTATTTTTATTAGTAAATGTTCTAGATACAGCCTAAATTCTGACTCCACATCCTTTTCCCCTTCTTCCTTTCCCAGATAGTAACCATTTTCCTGAATGTATCAATTTCTACATCTTAACTTTTCTAAGTGATGCCTGATCTAATCTTTGAAATAGGCTATTAGTGTACACAGAATACTCTGGTTTAAAATGCCGAATTTTACTGTGTCTTAATTAATTCCTTTCTTTTCTTTAGGAGCATCTTCCAGAGCTCTTTGTACATTTTCAGTCTCAGAGTTTTCATACCTCAATGTATGCATCATCCTGGTTTCTGACTATCTTTCTTACGACTTTTCCATTACCAATTGCAACAAGGATATTTGATATCTTTATGTCTGAGGTAAGCTAGTGGGCAGACTTAGTGAAGGAATCATGGATTTAATCATTAGAGCAGGGCAATGAGGAGAACAATATAGGACACTCATGTGTTCCATGCTTAACTACTTATAAGGATGCTCTCCTTTAAACCTGTAAAATACCTACCAAGTACTTGTTAGTTTCCCCATTTAATAAATGGTAGATGAGGAAGCTGAGACTTAGAGGAAAGTTAAGTATCTTGTCTGTGGATACAGCACCTAAGTGGTGTAGTGCCTGCATTTAAATGCAGGCAGTCAAAATCTGGAGCCCACACTCTTTTGGGATTTTGTTTCTTTCTTTTTTTTTTTTTAAGAGCAATTGTGAGTATGAACTTAGGGAGAGGAGCAGAAGGGGAGAGAGAATCTTTTTTTTTAAAGTTTATTTGAGAGAGTGAGAAAGAGCGAGCAGGGGAAGCACAGAGAGAGAGGAGAGGGAGAATCCCAAGCAGGCTTCTCACTAACAGAGCCTGACTCAGGGCTCGAACCTACAAACTGCATGACCCAAGCTGAAATCAAGAGTCGGATACTTAACCAACTGAGCCACCCAGGCGCCCCTGACAGAGAAAGAATCTTAAGTAGGTGTCATGCTCAGCGTGGAGCCCAACACAGGTCTCGATCTCATGATCCTGGGATTATGACCTGAGCCAAAATCAAGAGTCAGATGCTCAACTGATTGAGCCACACAGGCACCCTGGGGCCCACACTCTTAATCAGACCTCTGTATAGCTTCCTGATTGATTCAAGAGGTGAATCCATTCTTACTGATTCAGTGAGAATTAGTGAAAGGTGAAATTTGCCTTACAGTTAATATTATTGCAGTGCATCTGTTACCCAAAGAGCAAGAAGTAATGAGCATAATTAAGTTTCTTCTATTCTATGAATATTTTGCAGGTAGTTCTTTTAATTGTCATGGTCATGTAGAGTCATCCTTTATCTTTTCTGTATTTTGGGTGAGAAGGTAGGAAGTAAGGTTAAGTGATAAATGGTAGCAAGCACTTGAAAGTGTTATTAATAATAATTAATAACATCTTAATCAGGGGTGACTGGCTGGCTCAGCTGGTAGAGCATGTGACTCTTGATCTCAGGGTGGTGAATTCAAGTCCCACCTTAGTGAATGAATTAAGTTAAAAATAAATAAATACAACATCTTAAACCCAATGTTAGTTGTTATTAACTACATCTTGGGATGATCAGTTTATATTACCTAATTAAATGAATTTAGTTTGGAGTCAGCAAACTGATTTATGTACTAATCATCCTGGTTCAAGTGTCAAATTCGTTCCTTCACTTATTTTTGTAAAAAGCTTTCTTGGAACATAGCCATGCCCTTTTGTTGTGTTGTCTTTGTCTGCTTTTGGGCTGTGGTGGCAGAGTTGAGTATTTGTGACAGTGACCACATGGCCCACAAAGTCTAAAATATTTGCTATCTGACTTTTTGCAGAGATGTTTGTCAGTTTCTAGTGTAGATCCCTAAATGTTTACCTTAATATTTTTTTGAATGATTAGTTTTTGTCAATGGAATAGTAAGAGAAGTTTGACTTTATGAAATGTGTTTCTACAGGGTTTAGAAATAGTATTTCGAGTAGGATTGGCACTTCTTCAAATGAATCAGGCAGAACTGATGCAACTTGACATGGAAGGGATGTTACAGGTAAGTCAGTTCATGATTTCTTGAGTGTCTTTAGATTTTACTGTTAGTTAACAAGAAACAGCACTAAGTAGTTCTTATGTTTTTCTTTTAATGTGTCTTTTTAGCACTTTCAGAAGGTCATTCCACATCAGTTTGATGGTGGCCCAGACAAATTAATCCAGGCAGCTTACCAAGTCAAATATAACTCAAAAAAAATGAAAAAGTAAGTATTTTATATTTTGGCTTTTAGTTATGGAGGTTTGTTGGAGCATATAGGAAATTAAATAGAAACATCAAAGAGTCCAGTGATCAGTGCCATTTTCCTCTTCAGTTTATAGAAATGTAGTATTTTGTTTGGTGGTATTGGATAACATAAATCTAATGTTGGAATTTCGTACTTCTCCCCTTTCCCATTCCACATTGACTGGAATTAGGAACCTGGTAAGTTTATACATGTGAGTGTACTGTTACTTTGAAAACCACTTTTATGGTGTGATCCGCTTCACTGACACTCTTTTCCTCTCGACCCCAAAGTGTCACTTAAGTTCAGGATTAGCCTAGCCAATAAGATAGGTATGAAGTATAGATTGAGAATTGAAGTTGTATTGTGTATTATTTTTGAATGAAACTTTTCTTGATACATATTTAATAGAAATTCAAGGTGTAAGCAGTCTTGGCTCACAAAGGTTAATTTTTTTTTTTTAACGTTTTATTTATTTTTGAGACAGAGAGAGACAGAACATGAACGGGGGAGGGGCAGAGAGAGAGGGAGACACAGAATCAGAAGCGGGCTCCAGGCTCTGAGCCATCAGCCCAGAGCCTGACACGGGGCTCGAACTCACGGACCGCGAGATCGTGACCTGAGCTGAAGTCGGACGCTCAACCGACTGAGCCACCCAGGCACCCCAAAGGTTAATTTTTGAAATATGGTAAAAGTACTAAGAATGACAACTCTTAATCCTCTAGCTTCTAGTATTTAAATAAATCTAAGCTGGAGACCATAATTACCATTCCTGACACTAGTTTCTATTGTACAGGATGCTTTAAAATGCTAGCAATACTCTATGCTAGCAATTCTCAATACCTTCCCTGCTGTAGCATGAAATTAGTTTCATGTGTATGATATAACTCCCATGGGTGTTTCTACCCCAGGAAGTATATTAGAATATGAGTGAGAATTATGTTATTAAAATTAGCTCTCACTCACAAAAATAAGCTACAATTTATGAACTTTCACTATTATTAATACATGACTTGTGAAATTTCTAAATCACATTACACCATCATCTTGAGACATTATTGATCAAAAAGCTATTCTGCTCTGTAATTGAAAAAAACCCTAGGAGCCATGTTAACTTCTAGCTCTTGGTAAAACCACGTTTGTTTGTTTGTTTGTTTATTTATTATAATTTACCTTTATTTATTTATTTAAGTTTATTTACTTATTTTGAGAGAGAGAGAGAGTGTCTATCGGTGCAGGGCCTGAGACAGGGCTGGAAATCATGAACTGTGAGATTATGATCTCAGCTGAAACCAAGAGTCAGACACTGAACTGACTGAGGCACCCAGGTGCCCTGGTAGAACCACATTTAAATCACACTAGCCAAAAAGAAAATTTATTTTACTTTAATTATATATTACAGGATAACTGATTCTTCTTGTAGATTTATTTATTTGTGACCAGTATAATCCCATTTCTGAAATTTTAGTTATTCTATTTACTTATTAATCTCTGACCCTCTACTTCACTCCCTTCCTCATATGATGTCTCTGTTCCACTTTAAGATCTCTATTCTGATGTTTAATAGCCTTCCTCTGGTCTGAATAAGTATAGCTCCTCTGATGTTTTGTACATGTATTCATGTAGCCAAGTGTTGGAGAAAATTGCATAAACAGATTGCTGGCATTAAGTTCTATCTGCATTGCCACTCTAAGTATGTTTTTGTGTTGTCCTTGATGAATTCTCCCGTTACCCTGGCAGTTATTTCAGATTTTACCATTTTCCCCAGATTCTTTCCCCATTTTGCCACATCTCCTCTTCAGATTATTTTGCTTGTTAATTCATCAGCCATCACTTTCAAATTCCCTGAAGTTTTTTTCTCCTGTAACTTGCAGCTTGCAGAGTTAGCCATGTTTCTTTTCTTCCTTTTCAGAATATAGTATTTCTTTTCCTTAACAGTGCTAATTCATGATGTCATTTCCATCTCTTCCAGGTCCTTGCTCCACTAGTTGTTTCTCATTTTATCTTCATCCCCTCTTTCTGTTTAATTCTTCAATGTACAAAGGTATTTTTGAGTTCTGACTTAAAAGCAACACAATACTACCTACCTCAACATAGCATTTCACTCTCCTTTTATGAAGCTTAATTGTGAAGGAAAGAATAGTTTGCTCATTAGCTCTAGATCGTATTTCATTTGCCTTTTTTTTCAATTGGGATAATTTTCAAAAATACAGGAAGAGACACTGGAATAATAAAGAAATAATAGTAAAGAAATTATCCTCTAGCTTGAAGAGTTAATATTGACCTCTTAAAAAATTTTAATTCCAATATAGTTAACACATGATGTTACTTTAGTTTCAATTGTACAATATAGTGATTGAACATAATATTTTGTCATTTATTTCATCTACTTTCCTAGTAGATAAAATTCTATTTTATTTGTAAGTAAATAATAGAAATCATGACATTTCACTCCTTCAATATTCAATATATAAAGCAGGATGAAGGGCATAGTGTGATGGGGTGCTATTTTAGGTAGAACATGGATAGGATATATAGACTGATAAGGTACCATTTGAGCTGACACTTGAGAGAAGTAAGAGAGGGAACCATGAGATTGTATTCCACGCTGAGAGAACAGTAAATATAACGACGGAGGCCAGGATGTAATTGATATAATTAAGGAACAGCAAAAAGCCAGTGTAACTGTAGCATAGGCAAATAGGAGTGTGTTGGCTAATGAAGTCCAGAACATAGTAGGGAGCAAAGGGTACTTAAACCTGGGCTGTTGTAGGGATGGGATGTCCACTCTCACCACTGTTGTTTAACATAGTGTTGGAAGTTCTAGCATTAGCAATCAGACAACAAAATGAAATAAACAGCATCAAAATTGGCAAAGAAGAAGTCAAACTTTCATTTTTGGCAGACAACATGATACTCTACATGGAAAACCCGAACGACTCCACCAAAAGAACTGATACGTGAATTCAGCAAAGTCGCAGGGTACAAAATCAATGTACAGAAATCGGTTGCATTTTTATACACCAATAATGAAGCAACAGAGAGAGAAATAAAGAAACTGATCCCATTTACAGTTGCACCAAGAACCATAAAATACCTGGGAAAACCTAACCAAAGATATAAAAGATCTGTATGCTGAAAACTATAGAAAATTTATGAAGGAAATTGAAGAAGACACAAAGAAATGGAAAAATATTCCATGCTCATGGATTGGAAGAATAAATATTGTTGAAGTGTCAATACTACCCAAAGCAATCTATACATTCAGGGCAATCCCAATCAAAATTGCACCAGCATTCTTCTCACAGCTAGAACAAACAATCGTAAAATTTGTATGGAACCACAAAAGACCCCGAATAGCCAAAGTAATATTGAAGAACCAGAGCGGGAGGCATCACAATCCCAGTGTTTAGCCTCTACTACAAAGCTGTAATCATCAAGACAGTATGGTATTGGCACAAAAACAGACACACAGACCAATGGAATAGAATAGAGACCCCAGATTTGGACCCACAAATGTATGGCCAACTAATCTTTGACAAAGCAGGAAAGAATATCCAATGGAATAAAGACAGTCTCTTCAGCAAGTGGTGCTGGGAAAACTGGACAGCAACATGCAGAAAAATGAACCTGGACCACTTTCTTACACCATTCACAAAAATAAACTCAAAATGGATGAAAGATCTAATAATGTAAGACAGGAAGCCATCAAAATCCTCGAGGAGAAAGCAGGCAAAAACCTCTTTGATTTTGGCTGCAGCAACTTCTTACTCAACACGTCTCCGGAGGCAAGGGAAACAAAAGCAAAAATAAACTACTTGGACCTCATCAAGATAAAAAACCTCTGCACTGCAAAGGAAACAATCAACAAAACTAAAAGGCAACCAACAGAATGGGAAAAGATATTTGTAAATGACATACCAGATAAAGGGTTAGTATCCAAAATCTATAAAGAACTTACTAAGCTCAACACCCAGAAAACAAATAATCCAGTGAAGAAATGGGCAGAAGACATGAATAGACACTTTTCCAAAGAAGACATCCAGATGGCCCAAAGACATGTGAAAAGATGCTCAATGTCTTGCATCATCAGGAAGTACAACTCAAAGCCACACTGAGATACCACCTCACACTGATCAGAGTGGCTAAAATGAACAACTCAGGAAAGTACAGATGCTGGCGAGGATGTGGAGAAAGGGGAACCTTCTTGTACTGTTGGTGGGAATGCAAACTGGTGTAGCTGCTCTGGAAAACAGTATGGAGGTTCCTCAAAAAGTTAAAAATAGAACCACCCTACGACCCAGCAATAGCACACTGGGAATTTACCCAAGGGATACAAGAGTGCTGATGCATAGGGACACATGTACCCCAATGTTTATAGCAGCACTTTCAACAATGGCCAAATTATGGAAAGAGCCTAAATGTCCATCAACTGATGAATGCATTATGAAGATGTGGTTTATATATACTGTTGGAGAGCAAGAAGCTGGAGGCACCATCTTTAAGGAAAGGGACGGAGCAGCAAGGAACTGAAAACAGTTTCATTCCCAGGCAGAAAGCCGCTGGGACTGCACGTTCTTTCCAGAAGGACACCATATGGACACCAGGTCTGGGATAAGAATGTTTTGTTGGCACCAGATGTACTCATGACCATGCACTATGGAATACATTGTAAGTGCATGACCTGCCAAGATGCCGAATAGTATGTTGTATGTGCTTGCTGTTAACAATTGGCAAAAATAAAAGAGGCTTGATCCAGGGGACCGATGCTTCAGCTCCTGGAGAGTCTTAGCTCCCTGCTTTGTAATTCTCTCATCACCTCACCTTTAGGACCTCTCTACATATACAATGGAATACTACTTGGCAACGAGAAAGAATGAAATCATGCCATTTGCAGCAATGTGGATGGAATGGAGGGTATTATGCTAATTGAAATAAGTCAGTCCAGAGAAGGACAGATCCCATGTTTTCACTCATATGTGGATCTTGAGAAACTTGACAGAAGACGATGGGGGAAGGGAAGGGGAAAAAATAGTTACAAACAGAGAGGGAGGGAGACAAACCTCAAGAGACTCTTATATACAGAGAACAAACTGAGGGTTGATGAGGGGTGTGTGGGGGGGGAATGGATGATGGGCATTGAGGAGGGCACTTGTTGGGATGAGCACTGGGTGTTGTATGCAAGCCATTTTTACAATAAATTAGAGTAAAAAAGTAAACCTGGGCTGTTGTATAAGGAAGGGTATAAGGTAATTACTACCTACATGTGGCTATTTGAATTATAATAAGGATTTAATTCATCAGTTAGATTAGCTACATTTCAAGTGCTCATTACTTACATTTGGCTAGTTGTTACCATATTGGATGGCATGTATCTAGAACATTTGTTGTAAAGTTCTGTTGGACATGTTGGCCTCCTCAGAGACCAGACTTATGTTTTGAGGGGAAGCCATTAGAGGATAATTAGAAATTATTTTAAAATTTCACTCTTTCTGCTGTGTAAAGAGTAGGTAGGGGGTTCTCCAGGTGAAGAGAAGGAGGGCATTTTAGGTAGATAATATGTACAAAGGCTCAGAGGTTCCTTTAAGACAAAAAAGTTGGATGCAATCATTCTTAGGCTTTGATTTTGGTTATAATTTTTTTGGCATACTTTTAAACTTTTTAAAAAGTTAAAATAATACATGTGTATGTAAGAAAATCCATACCTGTTTTTAGGGGGATCCATTTGAAAGTAAGTTGAGATACTGTGCTGTTTTTCTTAAATACGTGAATGAATGTGTACATCCTAAGAACAAGGATTTCTTTCTTTCTTTCTTTCTTTCTTTCTTTCTTTCTTTCTTTCTTTCTTTCTTTCTTTCTTTCTTTCTTTCTTTCTTTCTGGCAGAACCTAATAATCAAAATCAAGAAATTATCATAGATACAGTACTATTACATAATTCCCCATGCATGTTCAAGTTTTATCACTTGCCTCAATAATATTCTTTATAACTATTTCCCCTTCCAAGCCCTCCCAACCCTCTCTCCTGTCCACTCCCTACCCCTTTCTTACCTCCCGGGTCCTGGATCCATTCTAAGTACTCCACAATCATGTATTGCATTAGTTGTTGTGTCACATCAGTCTCCTTTAATCTGATACAGTCCCTCCACTCTTTGTATTTCTTGGCCTTGATATATTTGAAGAGTACAAGCTAGTTATTTTGTGGAAAATCCCACAGTTTGGAGTTTTCTGACATTTCCTCCTGATTACATTCAGATTGTACATTTTTGGCAGGTGTACCAATGATATGTCTTCTCAATTAACTGCGATGGACATATGATACTCGCTTGTCTCAAAATTGATGTTATTCTAATCATTGGGTTAAGGTGATGTTTGCCAGATTTCACTACTATGAAGTTATTACTTTGCCTTTTATTACTAAGTATTTGCATCCAGATGCTTTGAGATTATATAACTTCCTGTTCTTTACCAAGCCTTCCCTTATGATTTTCTCACTCCCTCATTCCTGCTTTATTAATTGGCATTATACTGTAAGAAAGAGCTTCTTCTAATATATTAATTCATTTATTTATATAAGTGAATTTGTAGGCTCTTTTTTTATTTGGTGAATTATAATCCATCACTCTCAAATTGTCTCTGCTTTGTCCAGTGAAACATATTCCCATGATTCTTTGAGAATATCCTTATTTAAGATAGAAAAAATGCTCTAGACTCCTCTTGTGCCTTACCTGATCCTGCACAGGAACAAGTAATTTCTCCCAAGAGCCCTGGTTACTTTTAGTAAGCTTTGAAATGTAACCTGAATTTAATGGATAGACACTGAAGCAGTTTAGCTCTGGGAGTTGCATGATCCAAATCAACATTTTAAAAATGTCATCCTGGTAATAGTATACAGAAAAGATTGAATTATGAAACTGGCAGTAGAGAGAACAGTTACGAGGTTCCTGTAGTAGTTTAGGCAAGCTATTATGAAGGCCTAAAAATGCTGCCAGGAAAAGGGGAGTAAAGTAGCTCTGTAGCTACTTTGAAGTATCTTTGTAGACATCTTATAAGCACACCTTGACCAACTGATCAAGGTCAAAATCAACAGTGATATCCTGGTGATAGTTTATACCCTTGATATGATATGATGAAAATGGGACTGACTTCTGTGATGTTCTTGCTCCAAACCCATAATCCCAATATAATTGTGAACAAAATTGAGACAAATCCCAATTAAGGAATATTCTACAAAATGCCCAACCAGTACTCCTCAAATTATCAAGGTCATCAAAATCATGGAAAATCGGAAAAATTGTCATAGCCAAGAGGAGCCAAAGAAGACACGATAACTAAATATACTGTGATACCCTGAATGGGATCTTAGAATAGGAAAAGGACATTAGACAGACTTAGAAATCTGAATATGGTATTGACTTTAGTTAACAATGTATCAATATTAGTTCATTAATTGTTATAAATGTACTATATTAATGTAAGATGTTAAACATAGGAGAAACTAGGGACAGGGTATATGGGAACTATATATTCTTCTCAATTATGTTGTAAATCTAAAACTCTTCTCAAAAATAAAGTTTATTAAAAAACACTCTCCATGCAGATGAAGATAGAACAATGTATTTTAGAGCATTGTTGAGATTGAATTGAACATGCTTGGTGACTGTGTTGGGGTTAAATGATGACTTCTAATGTTTTGTTTTAGTAGCGTGAGTGAATAACGATAACATTTATCACTTGACATATAACAAAATACCCACTTAAAAATAGGCACTTGTGAAAACTGTGAACTTACTTCAACGGTGAAGCCATTGATCAAAGCTTTTTGCACCTCTTGAGAGTCTTTTTTATGAATTCTTTTGGATATCAAATTCTTTTAGATATACCAGAATAAGAGGCATGGTAGTGTAGCAGTCAACCTTGCCTTGACCTTAGGCAAGTTTTCCAACCTTCCTAAGCCTCAAAATGGGCATAACAACCTACATTAAAATGTCACTGTGGACAGAGGATTGTGGGAAGGTGAAGTATAGAAAACACCAGGAATCTGTCTCCCTTTTAGACAACAGTTGCAGTGGCAGAATCTGATACAACTGTTTTGGAACTCTGGGGTTTATTGAAGGTTTGTAACTTCTAGGGGAAGGGTTGGATGGTGAATTGTGCTCAGTTTGGTCACTTTCCACTTTTAGCACATTAACACCCTTGGTATCATCTTCCACCCTTCAGCCACATGGCATGCAGCTGTGTTTCTATTCCTGGAGCACCTGCATGCAACTTGGGGGAACCAGGGTGGACAAAAATGACCTTGTCTTCCAGATACTAGGGATCTGTGTGTTCTGATTGCTGGTTGCTGTTCTGTTTCTGATCACAGGTACAAGGAAGTGAGCAGTCATTGGTGTTATACCTCTCCCCATTGTTGTTACACTGCTTTCCATTGTTGCAAGTCTTCTCTTCCTCCAGCTGAAATTGCAGCCAAGAGATTTAAAGGGCTGTCATCCTTCTCTTCCCTTTTTTTTTCTTGTTTTCCCCTTTTGGGAGCCAGACAGGAAAGACTAGGACACCGAAAAACAACTGCATATATGGGGGAAATTAGAAAGTGATTGTGTGTGCTCAGGCAAAGGCTCAGAAAGGTCCTAGGACACTGTACAGCTCAGGTTGATCATTAGCAAAAAGACAGCCGATAACAGTAAAAAGGACAAAACCAATAATGAAAAATAGCAAACTCTGGGAGAGGGAGAGAATGTGATTTCCAGAGTTACCACATTACTAGATTCTAATATCTAGTTTTTAACAAAAATCACAAGGCATATGAAAAAAAGAGAAAGTATGGCCAAAGGTGGGGGAGGGGAGGAGAAGTTGACCCTTAAACAACACGGGTTTGAACTGTGCTCATTGACTTACATGCAGATTGTTTTTGATAAATGCAGTACAGTACTGAATGTATTTTCTCTTATAGTTTTCTTAATAACATTTTCTTTTCTGCAGCTACTACCTTCATTGTAAGATTGTAAGATATACACAAAATATATGTTCATTATGCTGTCAGGAAGGGTTCCAGTCAACACTAGTAAAGTTTTTGCAGAGTCAGAAGTTACACATAGATTTTTAACTGCACAAGGGTGACAGCACTTCTGATCCTCATGTTATTCAAGGGTCAGCTATAAATAGAAACTATATCTGAAAGACTTGATGGCAGATGTAGTAGACAGAGATTTTAAAAGAAGCTTAAAAAACTGAAGTTAGATGTGGGGAAAACCAAGAAAAAGATGTGTGAACAAAATGGAAATGTCAATAAAGAGATAAAAGACCTAAAAAGAAACCAAAAAAAAAAAAAAAAAAAAAAACCCCGAAAAAAAAAAACCTGCTAGATCTGAAAGGTCCAGGAACTAAAATGAAAAAGAGTGATTGAGAGGCAGATTTGAGCAGGCAGAAGCATAAGTGAACTTGAAGGTAGAATATTGAAAATTACTGTATCTGAGGAACAAAAAGATAAAAGATCAAAGAAAAGTGAACAGAGCATAGGAGGCCTGTGGGAAATCATGAAGGGTACCAACATACACATTGTGGGAGTCCCAGAAGAAGAGAGAGAAAAAGGGGCAGAGAGAATATTTGAAGATAGAATGGCTGGAAATTTCCCAGATTTTTTGAAAGACATGGATATAAACATCTAAGAAGGTTCAAGAACTCCAAGTAAAGTGAAGTCAAAGAGACCCACACTGAGACACATCATAATCACATTTGCAAAAGGGAAAATTTTGAAAGCACAAGAGAAGCCAATCATCACATACAAGGGTTTGTCAATAAGACTGCAAGCAGAGTTCTCATCATAAACTTTTGAGGCCAAAAGATAATGGGCCAATGTAGTCAAAGTGCTAAAAGAAAAAAAAGAAAAAAATTGTCAACCAAGAATCCTATATCTGGCAAAACCATCCCTCAAAAGTGAAGAAAAATCAAGACGTTTTCAGACAAAGCCAGAGGGAGCTCATTACCAATTGACCTGCCTTGCAAGAAATGCTCATTCCTGCAGTGTGAAAGTAAAGAACACTAGACAGTAAATCAAAGTTGTATCAAAAAATAAAGATCTCAGTTAATGTAAACACATGGGCAATTATAAAAGCTGTTATTGTAACTGGATTATTACTACTTGTTTTCTACATGATTTAAGAGGCTAATACTTTAAAAAAGAACAATTACTAGTCTAAAAGCTAGTATTACTGTAATTTTTGTTTGTAATTCCAAATGCTGTTTTCTATATAATTTAAGAGTAGATATTATATACCTAAAACTAATATAATGCTGTATGTTAACTACACTGGAGTTAAAATTTAAAAAATTTTTAAAATATCTTAAAAAGTGATTATGACTAATACACACACATGCACGCACAAAGACTAAATCAGAAAGAAATGGAAAATCTGAGTAGATCTATAACTAGTAAGGTAATTGAATCAGTAATCAAAAGTCTCTGGACAAGAAAACCCTGTTGGCTTAACTGGTGAATTCTACTACACGTTTTTTTTTGTTTTTTTTTAAATGTTATTTTACTTTTGAGGGAGAGACAGAGCACAGTGGGGGAGGAGCAGAGAGAGAGGTAGACATGAATCCAAAGCAGGCTCCAAGCTATGAGCTGTCAGCACAGAGCCCAACATGGGGCTTGAACCCACAAACTGCAAGATCATGACCTGAGTTGAAATTGGACGCTTAATTGACTGAGCCACCCAGGCGCCCCTACTACACATTTAAAGAAGGACTAACATATTTTCAAACTTTTTCAAAAAATAGGAGGGAATACCTCCTAACTCATTTTATGAGGTCAGCATTACCTGATAACAAAACCAGATAAAGGTACTACATGAAAAGAAAACTATGGGTAAATATTCCTTGTAAACATTGATGTAAAAGTCCTCAACAAAATACTGAATAAACCAAATTCAGCAACATACTAAAAGGACTATACACCACTGTCACATGGGTTTTATTCCTGGAATGCAAGGATAGTTGAACATACAAAAATTTATCAGTGTAGTTTTTGACAAAACTCAACATCCTACCATGATAGAAACACATAACAGAGTAGGAGTACCTCAACAAAATAAAAGCCATTCCCATATATGAAAAACCCACAGCAAACATCATACTCTGGTGAAAGACTAGAAGTTTTTCTCCTAAGATCAAGAACAAGGCAAGGATCCTTGATACTGCAATTTCTGTTAAACATAGTATTGGAAGTAGCAAAAGAAATAAAGGGGAAAAGAAATAGTCATCCAAATTGGAAAGGAAAAAGTAAAATTATCTGTTGACAGACAACATGATCTTATATATAGAAAAACTCTTCTACCAAAACAAAAAAACCCAGAGCTGATAAACACATGCAACTAACTAGCAGTAAACAAAATTAGTTGCATTTCTGTACATTAGCAATGAACAACTTGGAAATTAAGAAAATTATTCCATTTGCAATAGCATCAAAAATCATAAAATATTTCTTTCACCCTTTTTAAAGAAATTTATATTTTAGTTAACATTCAGTGCAATTATGGTTTCAGGAGTAGAATTCAGTAATTCATCACTTAGATACAACACCCAGAGCTGAACACAAGTGCCTTCCTTAGTACCCTTCACCCATCTAGCACATCTCCCATGCATCTCCCTCTGTCAACCCTGAGTTTGTTCTCTATCATTAAGAGTCTTTTGTGGTTTGTTTCCCTCTTTTCTTTTTTTCCCAAGACTAAAATATTTAAGAATTAACCAAGGAAGTGAAAGACATGTACAATGAAAACTAGCAGAATGTTTCTGAAAGAGAACATAAATAAATGGAAGCATATTCCATGTTCATTGATTAGAAGACTTAATATTGTTAACACATCAGTATTACCCAACGTGACCTACAGAGTCAGTGCAGTCCCTCTCAAAATCCCAATGATATTTTTGCGGAAATAGAAAACTCCATCCTAAAATTCATAAATAAACTGAAAGAACCCAAATAGCTAAAACCATCTTAAAAAGGACTACAAAGCTTGAGGGCTCATGCTTCCTGATTTCCAAGCTTACTACCAAGCTATCATAATCAAAACAGGGTACTGAAATAAAGACAGATGTATAGACCAAAGAGTTCCAAGAAATAGCCCCTCACATACATGATCAAGTGATTTTTGACAAAGGTGCTAAAACCATTCCCTAGGGAAAGGACTGTCTCTTCAGCAGATGATACTGGGAAAACTGGATATTCACATGCAAAAGAATAAAGTTGGACCCTTATTTAACAACATACACAAAATATGTCAAAATGGATTGTGGTGCCTGGGTTAAGCTCAGTTGGTTAAGCATCCGACTTTTGCTTGGGTTGTGATTTTGCAGTTTGTGAGTTTGAACCCTGTGTTGGGCTCTGTGCTTACAGCTCTGAGCCTAGAGCCTGCTTTGGATTCATGTCTCCCTCTCTCTTCCCCTACCCTGTTTGCGCTCTGTCTCTCCCTCTTTCTCAAAGATAAATAAACAGTTAAAAAAATTTAAAAAGTCAAAATGGATCAAAGATTTAAATGTAAGAATTGAAACTATAAAACTCGTAGATGAAAACATTGGACAAAAGCTTAGAATTACATTTGACAATGACTTCTTGGATTTGACAGCAAAGTCTCGGGCAACAAAAGAAAAGATAAACAAATTGACCTTTGAGAAAATTAAAACATTTTGCACATCCCAAGACACTCTCACTAGACTAACAAGGCAACCCACAGAATGAGAGAAGATATTTGCAAATCATGTGTCTGATGAGGGATTAATATCGACAATGTATAGAGAACCCCTAAACCTCAGAAGCAAAAAACAACTGGATTCAAAATTGGCAAAAGTCTTGAGTAGGCATTTCTCCAAAGAAGAAATACAAATGATCAATAAGCACATAAAAAGTTTCTCAACACAGGTATAATATAGATGAAACTTGGGGACATTATGCTGGGTAAAATAAGCTAGTCACAATAGGACAAATACTGTGTGATTGCATTTATATGATATACTTACTATTTTCAAATTTATAGAGACAGAATGTAAAATGGTTTTGCCAGGACCTAGTGAGAGGGAGGAATGGGATTTTATTGTTTCAAGGGTATAGAGTTTCAGTTTCATAAGATGAAAAAAAAGAACTATGGACATGATGGTGGTGTTGGTTGCACATTATAAATATATTAAATATCACTGAACTGTATATTAAAAATGGTTAAGATGATAAATTTTGCTATGTGTATTTTATCACAGTAAAAAAAAAGTTATCAGTTAAATGAGACTTTATAGTAAATAATAGATTTTTTATCCTTTGAGGGAGAATTTGTTTTTTGACAGTAGTTATATAAGTTTTTGGGGGCCTGGTCTTGTTAGTATTAGGAGTAGTTAAACTTGTTACTTTTTATTTTTTTATTAAAAAAATTTTTTTAAGTTTATTTGTTTATTTTGAGAGAGAGAATGTGAGGAGGGTAGAGGCCGAGAGAGAAATCTAAGCAGGCTCTGCAGTGTCCATGCAGAGCTTGATGTAGGGCTCAGACTCACAAACCGTGAGATCATGACCTGGGCTGAAAGTAAGAGTAGGATTCTCAACCACCTGAGCCACTCAGCGCCTAGTGGTTAAATTTGTTATTAACATTTTTGGTCCACAGTAAGACCTAAGAGTAACTTGGAGTAGTTTTTGTATGGCCTATACATCTTGTAAAGATAATTTTACACTTAGAGCAGAGCTGCAGAAATAGTACATTGCATTTGCTTGTTGTTTTTCTTTTTTTTTTTTTTTAGTTAATAATTTTTAAATTTACATCCAAGTTAGTTAGCATATGGTGCAATATGATTTCAGGAGTAGATTCCTTAATGCTCCTTCCCCATTTAGCCCATTCGTCCTCCCACAACCCCTCCAGCAACCCTCTGTTTGCTATATTTAAGAGTCTCTTAAGTTTTGTCCCCCTCCCTGTTTTTATATGATTTTTGCTTCCCTTCCCATATGTTCATCTGTTTTGTATCGTAAAGTCCTCATATGAGTGAAGTCATGATATTTGTCTTTCTCTAATTTCACTTAGCATAATACCCTCCAGTTCCATCCATGTAGTTGCAAATGGCAAGATTTCATTCTTTTTAACTGCCGAGTAATACTCCATTGTATACATATACCACATCTTCTTTATCCATTCATCCTTCGATGGACATTTGGGCTCTTTCCATACTTTGGCTATTGTTGATAGTGTTGCTGTAAACATTGGGGTGCATGTGTCCCTTTGAGACAGCACACCTGTATCCTGTGGATAAATACCTAGTAGTACAATTGCTGTGTCGTAAGGTAGTTCTAGTTTTAGTTTTTTGAGGAACCTCCAGACTGTTTTCCAGAGTGGCTGCATCAGTTTGCATTCCCACCAGCAGTGCAAAAGAGATCCTCTTTATCCACATCCTCGCCAAGATCTGTTGTTGCCTCAGTTGTTAATGTTAGCCATTCTGACAGGTGTAAGGTGGTATCTCTTGTGGTTTTGCTTTGTATATCCCGGATGATGAGTGAAGTTGAGCATTTTTTCATGTGTTGGTTGGCCATCTGGATGTCTTCTTTGTAGAAGTGTCTATTCATGTCTTCTGCCCATTTCACTGGATTCTTTGTTTTTTTTTGGTGTTGAGTTTAATAAGTTATTTATAGATTTTGGATACTAACCCTTTATCTGATATGTCGTTTGCAGATATCTTCTCCCATTCTGTCTGTTGCCTTTTAGTTCTGCTGATAGTTTCCTTCGCTGTGCAGAAGCTTTTTATTTTGATGAGGTCCAAGTAGTTAATTTTTGCTTTTGTTTCCCTTGCCTCTGGAGACGTGTTGAGTAAGAAGTTGCTGTTGCTGTGGTCAAAGAGGTTTTTGCTTGCTTTCTCCTCAAGGATTTTGATGGCTTCCTGTCTTACATTATTAGGTCTTTCATCCATTTTGAGTTTGTTTATTTATTTATTTATTTATTTATTTATTTATTTATTTTTATTTTTTTTTAATTTTTTTTTTCCAACGTTTATTTATTTTTGGGACAGAGAGAGACAGAGCATGAACGGGGGAGGGGCATAGAGAGAGGGAGACACAGAATCGGAAACAGGCTCCAGGCTCTGAGCCATCAGCCCAGAGCCTGACGGGGGCTCGAACTCACAGACCGCGAGATCGTGACCTGGCTGAAGTCGGACGCTTAACCGACTGTGCCACCCAGGCGCCCCTTGAGTTTATTTTTGTGTATGGTGTAAGAAAGTGGTCCAGTTTCAAACTTCTACATGTCACTGTCCGGTTTTCCCATCACCACTTGCTGAAGAGACTGTCTTTATTCCATTGGATATTCTTTCCTGCTTTGTGAAAGATTAGTTGGCCATATGTTTGTGGGTCCATTTCTGGGTTCTCTGTTCTGTTCCATTGATCTGAGTGTCTGTTCTTGTGCCAGTACCATACTGTCTTGATGGTTACAGCTTTGTAATACAGCTTGAAGTCTGGGATTGTGATGCCTCCAGCTTTGGTTTTCTTTTTTCTGATTGTGTTGGCTATTCTGGGTCTTTTGTGGTTCTATAAAAATTTAAGGATTGTTTGTTCTAGTGTTTGTTTTTTCTTACTCTCCTACAATTAGTGATACTTCTTCAGTCTTTATCTTTTGTGACTTTGATACTTAAAAAAAAATTTTTTTTTAATGTTTATTTTTGAGAGAGAGAGAGAGAGAGAGAGAGAGTGCAAATGGTAGAGGGGCAGACAGAGAGGGAGATACAGAATCTGAAGCAGGCTCCAAGCTCTGAGGTGTTAGCACAGAGCCCATTGTGGGATCGACCTCATGGACCATGAGATCATGACCTGAGCCAAAGTTGGATACTTAACCAACCCAGCCACCTAGGTGCCCCTTAATGTTTTGTTTTTGAGAGAGAAACAGCACAAGCAGGGGAGGGGCAGAGAGAGAGGGACACAGAATCCGAAGCAAGTTCCAGGCTCTGAGCTATCAGCACAGAGTCTGACATGGGGCTTGAACTCACGAACTGTGAGATCATGACCTGAGCTTATTTTGGACACTTAACTGGCTGATCCACCCAGGTGCCCCTCATGACCTTGATACTTCGGAAGTGAGATGTTCAGTGGTTTGTTGGTTTTGGTTTGTTTGATGATTTCTCTTGATTAGATTGAGGATATGCATTCTTTGGAAGGATATCATAGAGGTGAGGTACTGTTCTTGATACATCTTAACGGGGTGCAAGATGTCAGTATGTATCATTGGTGGTGTTAACCGTAATCAGTTGGTTTAGGTGCTGTCTACTAGGATACTATACTACAAATTTACTGTTTTTCCGCTTGTCATTTCTAAATATTCTGAGAGAGATACTTTGAGTCTATGCTTAAACTTTTACCCACTAATTTTAGTGTCCATTGATTTTTCTTGCCTGTGAGGGTTGCTGTGAAATTCTAGTGGTGACTTTTATATTCACCTCATTCTTTATATGTTTACGAATCCTTTTGTTAAGAAGAGTTGTTCGTTTTCCCCATTATAAGTTTTTTACAGTCACTTTTTGTACTTGTTTTGGTTAAATTCCAGTTGAACTCTACCAGTATATTTTAATTTGAGGAAGACTGACAGTTCTTTTAATAAGTTTAGGACTGTTCAGTTTAGAATGTAATCTGTAAACTCCCTTCTTTGGTGCATTGTATATATCACTTTCTAAAGTTCATTTTTGTGTGGGTCTCATTTTTTGTTATTTGTAAAGTAACTTTTTTTGGTAGGAATCCATGTAACTATTCAGATGATTTTTCTAAAATGAAGTATCTCAAGTTACAAGTTGGGGGAACCTAGTGAATTATATTTTGTGTTAATATGTGGTTTAAAACTTTTTAATTTAGTAACTATATGGGAGTGAAAACATACCTTTATTTGTTTTTTTTTCCTTCATAGGCTTGAAAAGGAATATACTACAATAAAAACTAAAGAAATGGAAGAGCAAGTTGAAATTAAAGTAAGCATCTCAGGACTTTTAAAAGTACGAAACATAAATTTATTGAAGTCAGTGTTTTTTATATCTATATCGATATCGATATAGATATATATATTGGCTATGTTGATATATTTGATATATTTATTTTCTGGAGCAAATTTAGCAATAATGTTTATATTGACTTACTGGTAAATTGATTTACCATCCCACTAGATTATAGTTAAAAATGAACCTTTCAAAAACCAGAATAATGTAACAAGGGGTTTTCATTCTAGTGTGAGAGCAGCTTTATTTCCAGATTTGTTGATGGTCCACCAGGAGAAAATACTTCTGTGGGGAAGATAATTATCACTCCATTTAAGCATATTTTAAAAAATTGCAGAGAAGTTATTCCATAACATGCATAGATTAACAGTAGTGTAGTCTAAGGTAGATCAAACTCGTTGCACCAGAACTAATTATGGCTGCCTTAGAGCTGCGGAAACTTGGGCTAATTGAATTTTCTCATCTGTAAGCCAAGGTTATACTTTTGAACTCTCCACAGAAATAGGTAGATTGCCAACTTAAGGGATATATAATCCTATATATACCTTAAAATTCTTAAGCTGAGGATCTTTGGCGTTGTTTGAGCTGGGAGTTAAGGATAGTTGTATTGGCTTTATGCTGATATTTTAGGATGGGGATAATGAGTAAGAAGCATGAGTTAATGAAGGAACTCAGTGACTCACTGATCCAATTTCTTATGTGTCTGTATTCTCCCCCTTAACACACACACGCACATGCAAATAAAATAAGTTTTGTGAGTGTCCCCACCTTTTTTTTTTTTTAACTCTTTTAATGTGTCTGAGTTTTGATTTAGACCTGGCAAGGCATTAGATGATTAATCACCTTACTTATACTTAATTAGCCATGTCACCTTTGCTGTAAAATACCACTTGATTACTCACATTCCACAGGCCCTTTTTACAATTAAGGGAATGAGTTCTATTAAATTGGCATTCTTTCTTGGCCATGGTCCTCCTCAAAAGCCTCTTTGGAGACAACCACTCCTATTTTTCTTTGTGACCTCTTTCTCATCTGTCTCCCTTTTCTAGGTGTTTTATTTTCATTTCTATCAGTATTCCCTGTCAATTGGAAATAGATACTTCTACATTTTTGAGAGAGAGAAGGAAAAGACCTGTGTCGATGTTTTTCCCTCCTTTTAAAAAATTCTGTCACCCAACTGCTGCTCTACCATTTGCTTTTCTTTTAGGTACCATGAGTAAGAGTAATATTAAATCATACCCTCCACTTCAACCTACTGAAAGTGGAAAAGTACGTCATCCTGATGAGTGGGGAGAGAGTATGGGTTATCGCACACCACGAATATTCGGAACTGCAAATCAAGAATCTGAGGATGGGAAGCCATCCTGTTCATTTCACCATGCTATGTGATTGCAAAAAAAAAAAAAAAAAAAAAAAAAAAAAATCACAGATCTATGAACCATCTTTGCTCTTTTTTTTATAAATTTTTTTTTAATGTTTATTTATTTTTGAGACAGAGAGAGACAGAGCATGAATGGGGGAGGGGCAGAGAGAGAGGGAGACACAGAATCGGAAGCAGGCTCCAGGCTCTGAGCCATCAGCCCAGAGCCCGACGCGGGGCTCGAACTCACGAACCGTGAGATAGTGACCTGAGCTGAAGTCGGACGCTCAACCGACTGAGCCACCCAGGCGCCCCTGAACCATCTTTGCTCTTAAAGAAATTTCTTCTAAACTTAAATGGCATGAATAGTAGTAATACCAAGAGGCCTTTTCAGAAAGATCTTTAGCACAGTTTATCTTGTATTTGAATTTTTTTTCAAACTTGAGTTTTCGGGGAAGTTTTATAGTTCATATACCTCACAGAATACTTTTGAATGCCAGCTCCATGTGTCTTAGGGAAAAACAGATGGCATAAGTATTTATAGAGAAGAATCTCGGTGGGGGAAAATGAAAGTTCAAAAAGTTAGTCAACACATTGGATAAATAAAGTCTGCTGATGTCAGGTAGTTTGTTCTTTTATAAAATTTTGTTTCCATGTTGTTTTTTTCTTACTCTTGTACCATTTTCATCTCTTTCTTCACTCCTGCCCCCCAAAGGACAAAGCCACAATAATTTTTGTACTCTACTTTTTGTTTTACTTTATATAAGCTTGAGTCTCTCTGATGTTTTACTTGAACCTGGCAACTCATCTCAGTCATAATCAGATGACCATCTCATTTACAGTTAGTTATCCATGTATTATTTGAGCCTTTCTCTCCAAAGGGATGTGCCATTTACTTAATCATTCCCTTTTCCCTTCCCCCCCAAGGTCCCTTGTGCAAATAAATGAGTTCTCTTAAACTAGTGCTTTCTTGCCTTGGTCCTCCTCAAAAGCCTTCAGAGAGAATCTTACACTGTTTTTTACACAAGCAAATAGTATATGATCATCAAATTATTTGATGTTTTGAGACGGAAGTAAAAAATCAGCCATTGATGTGTTAAGGTTTCCTTTTTTTTTTTTTTTTTTTAAATTCTAAGACCTTGGGGTTGTTAACTTTTTATTATTAGAGTTGTATCTGGAAGCTCTCTGATGAAAATGTAACTTTTAAGTATTTTCTACCCCCTCTCGAAGTATTATAGAAAGATTTTGTTAATAATGGTTTCATATGGAGAATCTTACATTTTATTGTGTGAAATTTTTTGTTAATAGAAACAGCTTTATCAGTATCTTCTTCCAATCTATTGATGTTCCACCTGAGGGGGAGGAGGTAAGAAATATTAAAATTCTAGCTTATGGGTACCTCACAAATCTTTAAAAAAGAAAAACCTTTATTCCCCCACTCTATTTAAGACTGACATATGAATTAATAATCTAATATTCATATTTAAATTTTGTGCTTTAGGAACATAGAGTTTTAAGCCCTACAAATAGGAGGAGTTAGAGATTCTGACTGGTTTTTAGCCAGAAGGTAAATTATGAAGTATTCTAGATATGCTGGAAAACAGAGAATAATGTAAAAACACTGTGTATTCACTGCTTGGCATAAAAAAATAAATGTTATCTGAATTACCCAGGAATTATATTTAACAGTCAGTGTGAAGTGTTATAGTAATGACACATTTATTTAACAGTTAATATGTAAAGGGTCCTTTACAGGCATCACCTACTTTTACTCTTCTGATAACCTCATGAGAGGGTTCTTAACTCATCTTTTTGAGCTTCAGTAAGCTCAAAAATATGCTAGTGGTCACATTGCTAGGAAATGGTGAAAGTCAAGGATTTGAATTCTGATTTATGTTTTACTAAGATCCATATATATTCCTCAGTGTATGCACTGTGCTGCTTTCCAAAAGAGACTTAATGCATTGTGATATAAGAAGGATTTGAATGCCCAGTTTTCTGTAGCATCACAAACTTTTCATTAAAAAACTAATGGCTATGTAATAACATCCAAAGGGATTTATTCAAGAAGTCATCCATTTAAAAGATACTTGCAGGCCCTACTACATGTCCAAGCAGTGTTCCAGACACTAGATATGTGTTTCTGCTATATACCAATTTATGTGCTCATGGAGCTTGCATTCTAGTATGGAAGTCAGACAATAAACAAAAAAGTAAAATATGTAATATTTTAGATGATGATAAGTGTTAAATGGAGGAAAAAAAAACCCTCAGGTAAGGGAGAATAAAATGGTAGTTTTTGGATTAAAAATTTAGAGAAGTTGACCAGATTATTTTTGAATAAAGATCTGAAGGAAATGAGAGAGCTAGATATATAGGTATCTTGAAGGAGAGCAGAATCTGGTCAGGACTGTACCCCATGAGGAATAATGAGACCATGGTGGATGGGACAATATGCATGATGAGGAAAGTGACAGGAGGTAAGATGTTGTGCAATGCAGATAGTGTAGGTTGTTGAACATGTGAAGACTTTGGCTTTTAATTTGGAGAACCATTTGGGGTATTAGTGGAGGAAGAGAAGATCTGACTGAAGTTTTCATTGGATCCCTCTGGCTGCTGTGTTGGGAGTAGATTGCAGGGGACAGGAAAACTAAGTAGAGGCTGATGAAGTACTGCAGGGAAGAGATGATGGTGGCTTGTACTGACTTGGTAAGAAGTGATTATTTTCTGAATAGATTTTAAAGATAAAGCTGACAAGTTGATTGTGGAGGTGTGAGAGGGTTAGGAAGTGAGCATTTTGGCTTTAGTATGTAGAAAAATGGAGTTTCCACTACTTGAGATGGAGAAATCTACAGGAGGATCTGGTTTGGGGACGAATATCAGAAGCCCAATGTGAGATATTTTAAGTATCAGAAGCCTAGGAGATATTCAAGTAGAGCCTTGAATATTCAGAGTTGAATTTAAGAGAGGACAGACTTAAAATATGAATTTTGCAGTTATTGACAGAATGATGACAGTAAAAGCCATGAGAGTGGATGAGATTACCTGGGGGATGAGTGTAAATGAAATAGAGAAGAGAGTTCAAGAGCTGAGCCTGAGAGGAAGCCAACATTTAAGTTGGAAAGATGAGAGCAAAGCTGGAGAAAACTAGGGAGGTATAGTATCCTAAAAGCCAAGAGAAAAGAGTGTTTCAAAAAGAATGATTTTACTGTGTCAATGCTAAGGAGTATTCTTGTGAGCTGAAAATGGAGAAATAAATGAATTTATCAACACGAAGATAAACTGGAAAAGAGCAGAGAAGTGGTGAGAACTAAAATTTGAATGAAACAAGAAAAAATTGGAGATAGGGAGTATCGATACCTTTCAGGGATTTGCTATAAAGAAGAGAGAAATGGGACAGGAGCTTAGAGAGAGGGTCACGACATTGAGGAAATTTTGGTTTTTCTTTACTTTTTGTTAAGATGGGAGAAATAACCACATTTTTATGGTGATAACCGAGTAGGAAAAATTCATGACGGGCGAATTAGGGGTAATTGCTGGAGTCATCAGGGTTTAGGATTTAGCTCATAGGTAGGAGATTTGGTCTACTAACATGGATAGTTAATCCACAATAATGAGAGAATCTAAAATATATGGGAAAAATGTAGGTAAGATGTAGGATGTGGTTGTGGGAGTTTGCAAAGTTCTGTTATTGCTTCAATTATTTTAGTGAAATTAGAAATAAGATTATCAACTGAGAGTGACAGTGGGGTGGAGGGTTGCTGGTTTGAAGAAAGAGGTGCCAAGTAGGAAACAGTGATCTGAGAGGGTGAGAGAAGGAACAGACTAAGTAAATAAATAAGAGTCCAACTGAATTTAGTGATGGTTAATTTAAATAAACGTCATGGTTTTTATTTTTCTTCAGTCATATTTACCAGCATAGGTGCAGACACAGAGTTGTCAGTATGTTGACTCAGTAGTTGTTTTACCAGGCAAATGTGCTAACTCCGAAGGGAGAGTGGGCAAAGGGGAGGATAAAGGCAAGGGATCATCTATGATGATTGGAAATTAAACTTTGTAAAGAGGGAAGAGAGCACATCAGAGTGGGGGACAGTGAAAAGTTGATAGGATCAGTGAATTGTCCAAGAGGAGGATTATTATGTTTAGGTTATTTCATAAAATGAGTAAGTTGGCAAAAATAAATTGAGTTGTTACAAAGTAAAATTCTCCCATTTTGGTATATTTTTTTTGTTTTTTGTTTTTTTTCATTTTTCGGTATTAAAAAGCGTGCATATAGTTTGAGTGTTTGCATATAAAGATTTCTGGCACCTTATGTTTTCTTAGCCAGTTGTAAAAAGTAGAATTATTGAATTGTAGGATATTAGTATTTTTAAGACTTTTGATATACATTCAGTAAATCTCTTAAAGAGTTTTTCCGGGGTATCTTCTTTTTGGCAGTGAATTTCTATTCCACTAACACCTTGGTGGCTACATTAGGTGTTTCATTCTGGCTCTCCATCTTATTTTCTCTTTTCTAACTTAGTAGGGCAAAAATGTCTCTCCCTCTCTTTTTTCTTAAGTGTATGCATCTATTAGTCTTGTTCTTTATGATTTTTACTTTAAAGTTTAGAAAACATTTTTTTTTTAATTTTTTTTCAACGTTTTTTATTGATTTTTGGGACAGAGAGAGACAGAGCATGAACGGGGGAGGGGCAGAGAGAGAGGGAGACACAGAATCGGAAACAGGCTCCAGGCTCCGAGCCATCAGCCCAGAGCCTGATGCGGGGCTCGAACTCACGGACGGCGAGATTGTGACCTGGCTGAAGTCGGACGCTTAACCAACTGCGCCACCCAGGCGCCCCTAGAAAACATTCTTAATTCACTCTGGGAAATATTAAAAAGATACTCAAAAATTAGAAATCAGTCAAGTGATAGATTTTAGTCTACTTTCCTATATATCAGCAATAAACACTTCAAAAATATCTGAGAAAAAGAAATTCCACTTAAAATAAGAATAAAAGCATATGTAAGAACCACCTAAATGAAAAATACGTCATCACTGAAAAACTTTGCATTAAGGTATTTAAAAAAGATATGTACAGGGGAGAGACACAAAGAACTCCATGTTATATAAAGTTATGATTTCCCCCATCAAATATTCATTAGCAAATCCAGTCCTTAAAAAAATCTAAAGAATACTTTAAACAATAGACAAAAGTTAAAAAATAGTATTCGTGCCTGACTTCAACAATATTATGAGCAATGCTTATCATTAATCAAGTTTTTGGTGTTATGCTGTCTCATTTATGGGAAAAATTTATTCATCCCATATCACTGTATGTTTTATTACTCTAAGTTTCTGAATTTTTTTTTAATGTTTATATTTGAGAGAGAGACAGAGTGCAAGCTGGGGACGGGCAGAGAGGTGGGGGGGAGACACTGAATGCAAAGCAGGCTCCAGGCTCTCAGCTGTCAGCACAGAGCCTGATGTGGGGCTCCAACTCATGAACTGTGAGATCATGACCTGAGCTGAAGTCAGGCCTTTAACCTACTAAGCCATCCAGGCACCCCTACTCTAAGTTTCTAGATGAGTAAATGGAGAGTCTAAGATGCTGAATGTTAATGGTAGAGGGAGTATTTGAACCTAAACCTACCTAACTTCAAAACACACTATCTTAACTAACTTAGTAAACTAGTAGTTAAGGTTTTTGGAGGATAAATAAAATATAAGAATGGAAGAAATTAGCTCCACCAGATGTTAAAGGGGATTACAAAGGTACAATTACCAAAATACTGTGGTACTGGTTCAAAAAAGAAACACTCAAAACTTAATAGGTAATCCTGAAATAGTCTTTAATACCGATAAAGCATATTATATTTATCAATATATGATGAAATAAATGCCACATACATGAGGAATTGGTTTATTTAAAAAGTCATTTTCAGATATTTGGGTATGATTTGGGTAGATGTTAGGAGAAAAATAAATTTAGCTTATTATTTATAGCAAAATTTCAGAAGATTTAAAGGGGACGGGGGAAACCAGGTGAATGTTTTTAGTTCTAAATTTTGTGATACTTTAGCATTATTTCTATTGTAACATTAACTTTATTCAATCAATGGTCTGGTTGAACTTAATTTTCTAAGTCCTAGGATAAACAATATTTTACTTTGTTGATGAAGTATGTTGAGACCATTTTGAGAATGCCATTTATTTCTTTGGATTTTCAGACTTAAAAACATCTATTAATTGCTTATTTGTCTAAACCACTGTGCTGAATATAATATGAATAGCCAAGAAATGAAAAACACTTCCTTCTCCTCAAGCTATTTTGTAGTCTGAAGTCACACATAAAATAACAATGATTTCAAATCATCTGAATGTGTTCTAGTGGATAGAACAAGAAAATCTAATTTGCAAAATTTATTATTATTATTTTTTAATGTATAATGTTTATTCTTGAGAGAGAGAGCACGAGCATGGGAGGGGCAGAGAGAGACTGAGACACAGAATCCCAAGCAGGCTCCAGGCTGTCACCTGTCAGCACAGAGCCTGATGCAGGGCTCCAACTCACGAACTGTGAGATCATGACCTGAGCCGAAGTCGGATGCTTAACCAACTGTGCCACCCAGGCCCCCCTAATTTGCAAATGTTTGTAATAATTCTAAGATTTATATGTTCCAGTTTGTGGTCCACTTAATAAGATACAATAATTTATAGAATCTTTATTTCCTTGGTCTGAGACTTTATAGGTTATATATAAACTATATTTTAGTCTTTACCGGAAAAATAATAGTTTGAGTTAATAGAAGAGGTTTTTTTTAAAAGCAGGAATTTAGAGGATGATAGGATTGGAAGAAGGCTGGATTGAGTTCTGGAGTAAATTTGTACAAAAGGTAAGGGGAATGTGAAATAATGATGGCACAATAAAGAGATAAAGGATTCTAAAATGAAGGGATAACATACCAGGATTCATATGAAATTATGTTGGTGGAATATGTAAAAAGGAGACAATTTTTTTAATGTAGAGTTTTTTAGTTTTAATTCTTAATAGCAGTAATTTGATAGGGTTTTGGGAGTCAGTGGTTAGGTGAAGTTTTTTTTTTTTTTTTTTTTTTTTTAATTTGGTTTTACTGTTTGAACTGTGACGAAATGCCAGTAAGTAGACCTTTTCATTTTGTAAGCTGTTTTTTTTTCTTTTTCAAATTTTTATTCTTAAGTAGGCTCCATGCCCAATGTGGAGCTTGAACTCACTACCCTGAGATCCATAGTTGCATGCTGTACTGACTGAGTCAGCTAGGTGCCCCCATGTTTTTAAAATTCAAAACAACTCATAAGTAATTAATTTGAGGAAAACAACTCAATCTTTATATTTTCACAATGTAAGAAATATTGCAACTTGGCATATACAAGGAATAAATGAAGGCTGGTCTAGTCCTAAACTGATAATTTGTTTTTGGTATTTATCCTGTGAGCTGCCTTTTTCAGATTTCTTAGTTATTTCCCAAATATTTGAATACTATTTGTGTAGATAGTCTTTGTAGGAGCTAAATGAGTTGGAATCTTTTCTGTCTAATGGGAATGTTAAGACAGATAAGAAAATGTTGACTATGAGTCATAATAGGTATTTTAAGAAAGGGGTTATGTATTGTAGCTTATATTTAAAATTCATTGACAGCTGGAGTGATAAATGTGGTCATTTCCTTTGCCATGTATTTCCTACCCTGAACTTGTAAGAATTTGACAGATAATGTAACCATTTCTTAGACTTCTCCTATTTATAAAAGGTGGTATGTTTTAAGGACATGATTTAGGTATCTTTTAATCTCAGGAATGCTTGCAAGCAAACCTTTTGTTGTTTGTCTCTTTCTTTTTTCTTTTTTCTTTTGTTTTTTGCAGAGATTACGCACAGAAAATAGACTTTTAAAACAGCGCATTGAAACATTAGAAAAAGTAAGTAAATAACTACTTTTGTATGCAAGCTTCTGTTGTATGCACAGTATTATTTTTTATTTTAAATAATGGCTCAAGAAATCTATCACATGTCTCTAAAGTTGTGATATTGGCTGCTTAGCTTGCCTACCTTACTACTTTACTAAGTAACTTGTTATTCATAACAATTGATCACTACAAGTCCTTGAGATTTAAGGTTAAAGTTTTAACTGAGGTTATTATTAGAGTAACATTGGTACCATTTATTTTCTTCACATATAGTCTCTAAAAAAGTATGTTCTTTAGAAGTAGCCTAATTGAGAATCCATTCTGAATAGCATTTTAAAAATGGCTTTCAAATGTTCCCCTGACTCTAGCCATATATTAAATGTGTCAATGATTCCTTTAATGCCTAGGATGACTTGAAGTTTAGCCAAAATGACTGATTGCTCATATAAAAATTCACCATGGTGTTGATTTTCAACACAGGGGAATTGTGCTTAAACTTTTGGTTCTTAGACTTATTTTGATACTACTTTTTACCTCTTTCTTCCTCTCTGTTTAATATAAAATAACTAGGCAAATGTGGAAAGTTTTGCATTATTTTTAATGTACTTTTAATGTAATGTCTGTTGTAGTATTATTTTAAGTATTAAGTAATAAAGGTACAGTCTAAGGTTTGGTTTGTCAAAAGAAAAGGCTGAATTCACAAAGTCTTTTGGTGTTTGGCGGGGCTTTTTTTTTTTTTAATGGAAGATGAGAGTAAGTAGATTTATAGATGATACTGCAGAATCTTAAAATCTTCTCTGAAAATCTACAGATTGATATTCAAGAAAGAAAACATGAATATGTGGATAGTTTGGATATATGTCTTTTGTTGGAAGGCACTGATGGTTTACTAAATAACACCACACACAAGGATAGGATATTTATTACGTGTCTTTTTGCTGTATAATAATTTCAAGTACATTATATTAAGTCAAAAATAGTTTTCCTGTATTCCTTCATCTTATTAGAGTTGTTTTGAGGATAATTCTATTTTTTTGGTGACTCTGCAGAAAGGTTGAGCTTAATTTAGTTTTTAAGCCATTTTAATTGTATACTATGTTTTTCATTAAATACTCAGTTTATACTAAAATATGTTTTCCTAGGTGGTATTTTATTTTGGAGTGAGATATTTTCACAGAGAAAGTATTTTTATTTCATTGAACCTTCAGAAAGATAAAGGTCCTATAGGAAAGTATTAAGTTTGGATTTTACTTTAGAAAATTAAGTACCTTTCTACCGGCTTACATGGCCTAGGTGTGTCCTTTAGCACTTGGAATTCTAGAAATACTTAGGTTTCAGTTAAATTCTATAACCTAAATGTTTACTTTCTCAGTTTTTGCTAGAATTTATTAAGTTGAGCTCATTAATTTCATTTGTCATATTTTCCTTGCTTTGCTTCTTTGGAAGTTGCTGTTGTACAAATTGCTGTCACACTTTATAAGTGGAATTGCATACTCAAATTCCTTCTCCCTTTCTTCTAAGTGGTTTGACAATATGGCTGATTCCAAACATAGAACTTAAAAGTATGCTTTAAAAGAAGCCATTTGTTTGTCTCAAATGATGAAAAACTTCTTGGTATTTGTGTTGGTCTTCTAGAAGCATATGGTTTTCTGTGGTCTGTCCTCATTTTGATATATTTTTCTTAAGAATTAAGGATGACACCACACACAGTAAAAAATAGCTTTACTGTCAAATCTATATGTTCATTTTAATTACAATGAAAAGTAGATGGAATTTGGGTATGCTTTGTTTCTTCTTATTCCTAATTTTATGCACCTTTATTTTATTTCTTTCTCTTAAATTTCTATCTGAATTTTTCCTTTTGTAGGAAAGTGCTTCCTTGGCAGATAGATTGATACAGGTATAGTTTTTTTCATTTAGCATTTTCTCTAACTTTACTTCTAAGGGAAGCCCTAAACCTAGAAAATCACATTTTAATGCATGCAATTTTACATGCATTTTTCCTAGCAATAATTTTTTGGGGCAGTATATTATGTGCACAAACTTAATTTTTGATAACGGTGCATTTATCTTGGTTTATTAGATACCTTTTGCACGTTTTAAAGCTAACCTTATTTTAAAGTATTTATTCCAAAATGGCAATCAGTGGATTCTGTGAAATTAACTACTATTCATTGAAAGTTTTAGTTCTGCATGTGCAACTCAGTAATATTGCATGAATTGAATTTTTATTGACTGAAAGAATTATTCTTAAGATTATCAGATGAATTTTCTTATTTAGTTTCCCAAAATTTGCTGGAGCGATAATGAGCTGCTGGTTAATAATTACTTAGGCTGTTCTACTTAGGTTGTTTGAGGTGATTTTTTTTTTTTTTAACATGTCACAGTAAATAACTAAACCTCACAAAGGCAGTCTTTCTTGAACCTGTCCTAAATTGCTTTACACACACACAAATTATGTCCTAAGGGACAAGTGACAAGAGCCCAGGAGGCTGAGGAAAACTACCTCATAAAACGGGAGTTGGCCACCATCAAACAGCAGAGTGATGAGGCCAGTGCTAAACTGGAGCAAGCTGAAAATACCATCAGGAAGCTCCAGCACCAACAACAATGGGTAAGGAGTCTGGTAGTGCTTTTTCTCACTTTTCTCACCTTTCTCATCCCCTTCCCTTTAAAATTTTTTTTTTTTAAGCACAACTTCTGTGCCCCTGTTTTAAGTAATTTTGTTTTCTACTTTAATTGAATTCTTAATCATTTTTATATTCTGTAATACTTAAGGGTCTTATTGTGGTCTAGAGACTCTTCATTCTAACGTCTTTTTCTGTCTGCACAGTTTTTTTAGAAATAGGTAATATTTTCATTTCTTACATTATATTTTAAGTCACAGAAAATGATGTTTGTCATACCTACTTTTTAGTTTTTAGAAATCTGTTTCATACTGGTATTTTGCCACAGGAAAGTTTTGAATCTTAATTCCACCTAGTTCTTGTTAGTGGTGCAGATGAAATATCACCCAACGTGGAGAATATGTGTAATTATCTCATTTAAAGTTTTGATAATGTGGGTATTTCTGTCTTGCGAAAAACTATAGCCTTAACTTCCTACATCAGGACGTCAAATTAGGAATTAAGGTATATGTTTACATATTTTCAAGAGGAGAGAAATTTCTAAGTAAAAAAAAAATGAATTAAAAAAATATGTTAACTAGTTTAGGGTATATTGAACAACTACTCATTGTACAGCTATTCTCAGGTATCTTTTGCAACTTAGACATCATTTTCCATTCTCAAATTCAGACTGCTATGGTCTTAAGGAGATGAGGGCTAAAAAGAAAAGCCAGCTGTTTATTTTTGAAAAGATACTATTTCTTGTTTCAGTTTTCTGTTCTTAGGAGTCGGATTGTAACAGGAGTGGGCAGAAAAAGTTGTGTTAAATTTAGAACTCTATATGGGTCTGGAAGGCAAATAGAAGGACTTCAAAGTTGGACATTACTTTTATTCAATAAAATTAAGAAATACCATCATCAACTGGCTACAAATATCAGAAAACTAAAAGCAAAAAGAAGATATAGGCAGTTGAAAAAAACCATAATAACATAAAATTATTTTTTCTGTTATGTTAATGAAGATGGTTTAGAAAAATGAATAGAAAAATGATAAAAGGATACTAAAAAGTAGGGAACTCAAATAGTTCTGCCTTTGTATGAAATGTCAGTATCAAAGCATAAAAATAGATAAAACAGAATTGAAGTTTCCTTTTGAGGATTAAATTGAACTGAGTTATTAGTGTAATGTGATTTTGTTTCAAGGAAAGATAGTAAGTATTACGTTTGCAATTAGCATAAGCTACAGTCCTAAAACATTAGAATCATGGATTACTAGTTTTTTTGCATAGGTATTCAAATGTTGAGACCTATAGGACATAAAAATCAGAATTTGGTTTATAACGAAGAAAGTAAAGTGGGCGAGCAAAAATAGTCAGAATGAACTGAAGCTTTTGAAAATGTAACAGAAGAATCTTTTTGTTGTTTCAAGGACAAAATCAACTCTCATTGTGAAGCTAAAATATGACAAGTAGAAAGCAGGCCTCTATTTTTTGTTTCCATTTTTTTCTCACTTGGCAGTTATTCTTCTAAACTGGAATAAAATGTAAAACAGAGCACCTGGGTTGTTCAGTTGGTTGGGTGACTCGATTTCAGCTCAGGTCATGATCCCAGGGTCATGGCATCGAGACCCGAGTCAGGCTCTGCACTGAGCATGGAGCCTGGTTAAGATTTTGTCTCTCACTTCAGCCCCTCTCTCCTGTTCTCTCAATTAATTTCTCTTTCTCTCTCTCTCTCAAAAAAAAAAAAAAAAAAAAAAAAGACCCATAAAGCAGTGATCCACAAAACAGGTGAAAGAAACAGAGCCTTGGTTAAATTTCCAACTTCAAAGCGGAGTGCATGCATATCCCTAGATGTTAAAATACTTTGCAAAATGATAAGAATATTCTTTAAAGGATTTTAGAAAGTAAGATACACTAAAGGCTTTGAGGCAGGCAAAATATAATTCTTAACATTTAGTAATAATGGCTAGATACCTGAAAAGACAACCAGTGACCTTGATGATGCTTCATTAAAAATTCCTAGACATCTGGTTTGTGAACAATTAGAAAAATAACTTTTATTCACTAAAAGGGAATTTACTATGTTTAAGTCATAACAAACTAACTTTGTTTCTGCAATAAACAAAAACTGTTCCATAAGTACAGTTTTAAAGGTTACTTGAGGGCACCTGCATGGCTCAGTTGGTTAAGCATCCAACTTCACCTCAGGTCATGATCTCATGGTTCATGAGTTTGAGCGCGAGTCAGGCCCAGTGCTGAGCTGACAGCTGGGAGCTTGCAGTCTCCTTTGGATTCTTTTGTCTCCCTCTCTCTCTGCTCCTCACCCGCCCCCCCCCCCCAAATAAATAAAAACATTAAAGAGTTATTTGGCACTCCCATCTTATCTTTCTAGCCAAGTTTAGATAAAATAGTAAACTTAAGTGGTTTTCTAGGTGATTAACCATATCAAGAGGTTATTCATGTTAAAGCAAAGAGATGTCAGAGGTTTTTGTCTCCTAAATTGATGCTTGCTTGCTTCCTTTCTTTCTCTCTTTCTCTTTCTTTCTTTCTTTCTTTCTTTCTTTCTTTCTTTCTTTCTTTCTTTCTTTCTTTCTTTCTTTCTTTCTTTCTTTCTTTCTTTTCTTTCTTTTCTTTTCTTTCTTTCTTTTCTTTCTTTTCTTTCTTTTCTTTCTTTCTCTCTCTCTCTCTCTTTCTCTCTCTCTCTCTTTCTTTCTCTCTCTCTCTCTTTCTCTTTCTCTCTCTCTCTCTCTCTCTCTCTCTCTCTCTCTTTCTTTCTTTCTAAGTTTATTTATTTATTTTGAGAGAGACAGAGACTATGCGAGTGGGAAGGGGCCGACAGAGAGGGAGTGAGAGAGAATCCCAAGCAGGCTCCTCACTGCCCGTGGAGAGCCCAGTGCAGGGCTCGAACTTACAAGACCATGAGAGATCATGACCTGATCCAAAACCAAGAGTTGAACACTTAACCGACTGAGCTACCCAGGCGCCCCAGCCAAGTGTTTTAATGTTACCTAAATCCTTATATACAAGGTACGTTTAAGAATTTTATACATAAAATATTTCAGAAATGTTGCCAATATGTTGTATAATCAATCAATATTCTAAAATATTTAAAGTATATTCAGAATAAGTAACTAAAATAAAAGGGTATTTCACAGAAATCTATTGCCTTGCCCTTAAGTTTAAAATTCAGAGAGAAGTCTTAGTGATGGCTTTCTATAACAAAAGACTTAGAAATTTTAATTGACAGGAAATGGGGAATTAGCCAATAATGTAATATGATTTATCTGCCACCCACCCCCTGCCCCATCCCAAGTAGTCTTCTTAGAAATATAATGACCCAATTTATTTAAAAAAAAAAATTTTTTTTAACGTTTATTTATTTTTGAGACAGAGACAGAGCATGAACGGGGGAGGGCCAGAGAGAGAGGGAGACACAGAATCCGAAACAGGCTCCAGGCTCTGAGCTGTCAGCACAGAGCCCGACGCGGGGCTCGAACTCACGGACCGCAAAATCATGACCTGAGCCGAAGTCGGCCGCTCGACCGACTGAGCCACCCAGGCACCCCTATAATGACCCAATTTAATTCTAAGTAGCTTGCAGAAAATTTGTAGTGTTGTGTCTGTTTGAATACGGAGACTTGTGTGAAATGTCTACACATTGTATTATGGCCAGTGTAGGAAAGACTGTGGCAGCTTGGGATATTTTTAGACTGCACTAAAGAAGACTTAAAAGAACATCATAGATATAGTCATTTGAAAGTATCTCAGGGGCACCTGGGTGGCTTGATTGAGCATCCAACTTTGGCTCAGGTCATGATCTCATGGTTTGTGCGTTCAAGCCCTGCATTGGGTTTCCTGCAGTCAGCACAGAGCCCACATTGGATCCTCTCTCCTCTCTCTTTGCCCCTCCTCTGCTTGCTCACTCTCAAAAATAAATAAACACTAAAAAAAAAAAAAAGTATTGGGGCACCTGGTGGCTCAGTTGTATAAGCCTCTGACTCTTGTTCCAGCTCAGGTCTTGATCTCACAGTTCGTGAGTTTGAGCCCTGTGTCTGGCTCTGCACTGACAGCTGTGGAGCCTTCTTGGGATTCTCTGTCTCCCTCTCACTTGGCCCTCCTCACTTTATCTGTGTCTCTCAAAATAAATAAATAAACATTTTAAAAAAAGTATTTGAGAGGTTATCTTATGGAAAAGTGATTAGCCATTTTTGATATTGCTTCAGAGGGCAGAATGCGTTTAAGATCCAGGGATATAAAAACTTACTCATTGGAGTAGTTGCTTTGCAAAGTAGTAGTGAGTGTACTACTGGCAGAAAGTGAACATTTGTTGTCACATGTTTTGATCACAGCCTTCCAATGTAACTTAATGAATTCTTCAAAACTGGGAATAAAGGTTTCAAATCTCTATTCTAGCAGGAGGTATTAAATCGGTATAATCATCTACCACCATCACTCTCTACTATCAGTAGTGTCATTTTATTGATATAAAGAGCTTTGGATTTCATTTATGGGACTAATTCTAGTCCTCTTATGCTAATTATGTGACCTTTGATATTCAAGGACTCAATTTCTTTTTTCTCTAAAATGATTACATAGGGTTAGACTGTCTCATCTAACTTTTTTTTTTTAAGTGCATTTATTTATCATGCACATGTGTGAGCCAGGGAGGGGCAGAGAGAGAATCCCAAGCGGGCTGCATGCTGTCAGTGTGGAGCCCTCCATGGGGCTAGATCCCAAGAACTATCAGACCATGGCCTGAGCTGAAACCAAGAGTTGGACGGTTAACCAACCGAGCCAACCAGGCACTCCTCTCTTTAACTTTTTATTATTTATTTATTTATTTATTTATTTATTTTTACTATTTTTTTAATATATAATTTATTGTCAATTAGGTGTTTCGATACAACACCCAGTGTTCATCCTAACAGGTGCCCTCCTCAGTGCCCATCACCCACTTTCCCCTCTCCCCCACGCCCCTCTCTTTAACTTTTTAAATGAACTTTATTGAAGTATAATTTACATGCAATAAAATTCATCAAATTTTAATTGTATAATTTGATGTATTTTGGTAAATATCTAGTTGTATAACCACCACCACAGTCAAAATATAGAATATTTCTATCACCCCCAAAATTTCCCTCATGTCTCTTTGCAGTTCACCTCTCCACCTCCAGCAACTGTTGTGCTGTCACTGTAGTTTTGCCTTTTTTAGGATGTCATATAAGTGGAATCATAAGGTATGAAGCTTTTGTGTCTGGCTTCCTTCAGTTAGCATATCCCCTCACTTTTTTTTCTTTTTGGCAATTATTTTCTTTGTGATAAAATAGATACAACATAATATTTTCCATTTATGTGAATAGTAAATAACTGCCATTTATTTCTTGAACTTTTTCATCATCCCAACAGAAGCGTTGTACCTATTAAAAAATAGTTCCCCCCTTTTCCTTCCCCTGGTAAACTGTATTCTACTTTCTGTCTTGTATGGATTCATCTCTTCTAGGTATGTTACGTAAGTGGAATCATACAATAATTATCCTTTTGTGTTTGACTTATTTCACTTAGCAGACTGTTTTCAGGGTTCATCCCGGTTGTAGCATATGTAAGAATTAGGTAGTTTTTACTGTGGCTGAATAATACTCCATTTTATGTTTATACTGCATTTTGTTTTGTCTGTTGATGGTCATTTTGATTTTTGACCTTTTGGCTATTATAAAAAATGCTACTGTGATCATTAACATACAAGTATCTGTTTGAATCCCTATTTTTAATCATTTGGCACATATACCTAGAAGTGGAGGTCCTGGATCATATGGTAATTCTATGCTTGACTTTTTGAGCAAACACCAAAGTATTATCCACAATGGCTGTACCATTTTACATTCCCACCAGCAATGTACAAGGGTTCTAATAAATTTCTCCACATCCTCACCAACTCTTGTTATTTTCTGTTTTGTCTTGTTTTGCTTTTGGTTTCTTATTTTTTAGTAATAGCCATCCAGTAATTGGAGGTGATATTTCATTGTGGTACCGAGGAATAAATTTAACAAAGAAGATGAAAAACTCACATTGAAAACTGTGAGTCCTTGTTTATTTAACTATTGATGAAAGAAACTGAAGACATAAATAAATTGAAAGACATCCCATGTTTATGGATTGGAAGACTTAATAGTGTTAAGATATCAACACTACCCAATATGATCTACAAATTCAGTTCTAATCAATCCTATCAAATTTCTAACAATCTTTTGCAGAAATGGGAAAGCAATCCTAAAATTCACATGGAACTGCAAGGAGCCCTAAATATTGAAAATAGTCTTAGAAAAGTTGAAGGATTCAAACTTCCCAATTTGAAAATTTACTACAATCCTAGAGTACTCAAAACAATATGATACTGTTATGAAGATAGACATATAGATCAATGGAATAGAAATTTTGACAGTCTAGAAATAAACCCATACATCTATGGCCAGTTGATTTTTGACATGGGTGCCAAGGCCATTCCATGAGTAAAGAATAGTCTCTTTGACTAATCGTGCTGGGAGAACTGTATACCCTCATGAAAAAGAATGAACTGGGACCCACCCCTACCACATACCATATATAAAAATAAACTCAAGGGGCGCCTGGGTGGCTCAGTCGGTTAAGTGTTCGACTCTGTCTCAGGTCATGATCTTGTGGTTTGTGAGTTCGAGCCCTTTGTCGGGCTTTGTGCTGACAGCTTGGAGCCTGGAGCCTGCTTCCGATTCTGTGTCTCTTTCTCTGTCTGCCCCTCCCCTGCTCATGCTCTGTCTCTCTCTGTCTCTCAATAATAAATGTTTAAAAAAATTTTAAAAAACCCTCAAAATGATCAATGATCTTCATAGAAATTTTATAGTTTTAAAATAACTTCTATGATTTTAAAACTGTAACAATCTTAGAACACATGGATAAATCTTCATAACCTGCAATTTGGCAAGAGATTCTTGGATACCAAAAGCATGGGCAACAAAAGGAAACATGTAAATTTGACTCCATCAAAATTAAAACCTTTTGGGCATCAAAGGGTATTATCCAGAAAACGGAAGGGCAACACACAGAATGGTATAAAATACATGCAAATCATGTATTTGATCAGAGTTTAGCATCCAGAATATATATAAAGAACTCTTAGAACTCAACAAAAAGACAACACAATTTATTTTTTTTTTATTTTTATTTTTTTCAATATATGAAATTTATTGTCAAATTGGTTTCCATACAACACCCAGTGCTCATCCCAAAAGGTGCCCTCCTCAATACCCATCACCCACCCTCCCCACCCTCCCACCCCGCATCAACCCTCAGTTCTCAGTTTTTAACAGTCTCTTATGCTTTGGCTCTCTCCCACTCTAACCTCTTTTTTTTTTTTTCTTCCCCTCCCCCATGGGTTTCTGTTAAGTTTCTCAAGATCCACATAAGAGTGAAACCATATGGTATCTTTCTCTGTATGGCTTATTTCACTTAGTATCACACGCTCCAGTTCCATCCACGTTGCTACAAAAGGCCATATTTCATTCTTTCTCATTGCCACGTGGTATTCCATTGTGTATATAAACCACAACTTCTTTATCCATTCATCAGTTGATGGACATTTAGGCTAAAGGACCTGAATGTGAGACAGGGAAACCACCAAAACCCTAGAGGAGAAAGCAGGAAAAGACCTCTCTGACCTCAGCCGTAGCAATCTCTTACTCGACACATCCCCAAAGGCAAGGGAATTAAAAGCAAAAATGAATTACTGGGACCTTATGAAGATAAAAAGCTTCTGCACAGCAAAGGAAACAACCAACAAAACTAAAATGCAACCAACGGAATGGGAAAAGATATTCGCAAATGACATATCGGACAAAGGGCTAGTATCCAAAATCTATAAAGAGCTCACCAAACTCCACACCCGAAAAACAAATAACCCAGTGAAGAAATGGGCAGAAAACATGAAAAGACACTTCTCTAAAGAAGACATCCGGATGGCCAACAGGCACATGAAAAGATGTTCAGCGTCGCTCCTTATCAGGGAAATACAAATCAAAACCGCACTCAGATAGATATCACCTCACGCCAGTCAGAGTGGCCAAAATGAACAAATCAGGAGACTATAGATGCTGGAGAGGATGTGGAGAAACGGGAACCCTCTTGCACTGTTGGTGGGAATGCAAATTGGTGCAGCCGCTCTGGAAAGTAGTGTGGAGGTTCCTCAGAAAATTAAAAATAGACCTACCCTATGACCCAGCAATAGCACTGCTAGGAATTTACCCAAGGGATACAAGAGTACTGATGCATAGGGGCACTTGTACCCCAATGTTTATAGCAGCACTCTCAACAATAGCCAAATTGTGGATAGACAACACAATTTAAAAATGAGCAAAGGATTGCAACGTTATTTACAGTTACCAAGACATGGAAGTGTCTATTGAAAAATGAATGAATAAAGATAATAGTGTATGTGTGTGTGTGTGTAAACAGGAATATTTTTTTTTAATTTTTTTTAACGTTTATTTATTTTTGAGACAGAGAGAGACAGAGCATGAACAGGGGAGGGGCAGAGAGAGAGGGAGACACAGAATCTGAAACAGGCTCCAGGCTCTGAGCTGTCAGCACAGAGCCCGACGCGGGGCTCGAACTCACGGACTGTGAGATCGTGACCTGAGCCGAAGTCGGACGCTTAACCGACCAAGCCACCCAGGCGCCCCTAAACAGGAATATTTTTCAGCTACAGAAAAAGAATGAAATCTTGACATTTGCAACAACATGAATGGACCTTGAGGACATTATGCTAAAAGAAACATAATAGACAAATACCTTGTGATCTCACTTATAGGTGGAATCTTAAAAAAAAAAAAAACAACTCATAGATGAAGAGAACAGATTGGTGGTTGTCAGAGGTGGGGAGAGGGAAGGTGAAATGAGATGAAGAGTATTCAAAAGTTATAAATTCCCAGTTACAATTGAGTCATGGGGATTTCATATACATCATGGTGATCGTAGTTACTGCATATTTAAAAGCTAAGAGAGTAGGTCTTAAGAGTTCTCAACACGAGAAAAATTGTGTAACCATATGGTGACAGATACTAACTAGACTTAGCATGGTGATCATTTCAAAACATAAATAGTGAATCATTACATTCACACAACTGATATATGTCAGTTCTGCCTCAATAAAATTTTTTTTTAATGAAAAAAGGAGTTAAATAGACCTTTATCCAAAGAAGATATACAAATGGACAAGTATATAACAGGACACTCAATATCATTATTAGTCATTAGGGAAATGCAGATCAGTATCATGATGAGATACTGTGTCACACTCACTAAGATAGCTATAATAAAAGCCGGAAAATAACAAATGTTGGCAAGGAGATCAAGAAACAGCTGCTGTGGAAATTAGTGGTTCCTCAAAAAGTTAAACGTAGAATTATCATGTGACCCACAGTTCAATTTCTAGGTGTATACCCAAAAGAATGGAAAACTGCTATTTAAATTTTTTTTTTTCAATGTTTATTTATTTTTTGGGACAGAGAGAGACAGAGCATGAACAGGGGAGGGGCAGAGAGAGAGGGAGACACAGAATCGGAAACAGGCTCCAGGCTCTGAGCCATCAGCCCAGAGCCCGACGCGGGGCTCGAACTCCCAGACCGCGAGATCGTGACCTGGCTGAAGTTGGACGCTTAACCGACTGCGCCACCCAGGCGCCCCAGGAAAACTGCTATTTAAAGCAATCATGTGTACACATATTTGTAGCAACACTGTTCATAAAACGGATATAGCCCAAAGGTCTATCATTGAATGGATAAACAAATTGTGGTATATGCACACAATGAAATATTATTCAGCCACAGAAAGGAATAAAATACTTATACATGCTATACTATGGATGAAACTCCAAAATCTTAAGCTAAGTGAAAGAAGCCAGACACAAAGATCACATATTGTATGATTCCATTTGTATGAAATATCCAGACTAGATAAATCCATAGAGATAGAAAGCAAATTGGTATTTGCCAGAAGGTTTGGGTGGGAAAGGAGTGAGAAACTGCTTGATAGGTAAGACGTTTTACTTGGACTGATGGAAGTATTTTAGAACTAGATAGAATTGGTAGTTGCACAACATTTTGAATGTCCTAAATGTCACTGAATTGTTCACTTTAAAATACTTATTTGGATTTTGCCTCAATAAATTCTATGAAGAAAAAGAGACTATGGAAATGAAGGTAGAAGTCTCAAGAAAATAACACACTTAGTTTGAATGGTTGCAGTAGAAGGTGGGAATTTGGGAGAATGTGTAACATCCCAGTGCTGGAACCCATTCGTTAAGGTCAGGGTAGGACCAGAAGCAAGTGAGCTAACTTGTATGAGGAGCCTGAGAAGATTGAGAGCTCCCTCAGGGCTGGGGTTGGGCTTGTTTTTATCAAGAGTTGTGGTTGCATTGAGACAGAAATTGGAAATGTATATGGCATAATAGCTAATGAGGGTGACTCTCCCTCAAGTGAATTTTCAAGAGTGAAGGATTAAGGATGGTCTGCCTATAACTGTTGTACACAATATACTAAATACAATTGGGGGAAAAGTATAAAAATATGAAAAAATGTACCATGCAAACACTGAGCAGAAGAAAGCTGGAGTGTCTGTATTAATATCATATAAAGTAGACTTCAGAACAAGGAATAGTTCCTAGAACAAAGATTTCCTGGTAGTAGTAGGGTCAGTTCACAAAGACCTAACAATCTTAATTAGGATTGTATATATTTAGGAGTGTATGTTTCCTAACACATGTGCTCCTAACAACAGAGGAGTGTGAAGCTGAACTGGTAGAACTGAAAGGTGAAGTGGACAAATCCACAGTTGTAGTTGGAGTCTTCAGTACTTCTGTGTCTCAGTAATTGATGAAATGAGTAACTGGAATATCTGTATGGGTGTAGAAGAACTATGCAACATTATCAACTAACTTGACCTACTTGGCATTTATGGAACATTTTACCTAGTAACAGCAGAATACATATTATTTTCAAGTTCACGTAGAACATTTACAAAGATAGATCATATTCTGGTCCATAAAATTTAGAGTAAATGGAATCATACTAGGTATCTTCTTTGACTAACAGCATTCAGTTAGAAATTAATAATAGATATCTGGAAAATCCCCCAAGTGTTTGGAAGTTAATACATTTTTATCCATGTGTCAGAAAAATCTCAAAGGAAATTAGAACATATTGAATTAAATGAAAATGAAGACAACATTATCAAAATTTGTAGGATTCACCTAAAGCAGTATGTAGTGGAAAATTTATAGCATTGAATGCTTATATTAGGAAAGGAAATAAGTCTCAAACCAATATTCTAAGGTTAAGAAACTAGACCTAGAAGAGGAAATTCAACCTAAAGCAGGTAGAAAGAATAAGAAATAAAAAGAGTAGAAACCAGTGTAATTGAAAACAGCACAAAACAAAAATAGAGAAAATCCATGAAACCAAATGCTCGTTCTTCAAAATTATTAATAAAGTTGATAAACTTCTTTCTAGACTGATAAACTTTCTCTCTAGACTAAAGAGAGAAGAAACATTAGAGAAGAAATAGTAATCAATGTTAGGGGTAACCTTGACTTCTGACTGATACAGCCAAGTTGTCTTATATTCTGGAGCTGTTCTTCATGGTGTTATATTTCCTTTAATTAGATTCAGTTAAACAGTTTTAACATCTAGATGACAGGTAATGTGACTTTGCTTTGAGTCAGGAAGCACATAACATAAGTTGTTCCCACTATTAGTAATACCAAGATTGATTACCTTGCTGTTTGGTTACCACAGACTCTCTGCCTTGTAAAGATAAGGTTTCTTCTTTGCGACTATTACGTAATCTATTGGAAAATACTTTGGTACCAAATAAGTCTCTTGTCCTCTATTCACCTTGTACATGATAGTTTTAGCATCTACTGACTGAGTTTCCAAAAGGTGATTTTCATATTTTCTCATTTTTTCTATACTTATTAGCTAATGTTCCTCTATAAAGAGACTTTTCTCTTTCTTCCTCTCTAATCTCTTTTACTCATTCACGATGGACTCTTGTATCACTCCAGCTTCATGGACTTGTGTTTAATGTTTCATATAATTTTTAGTGATTTTTAATGCTATTGTTATAGTGATATGCCATTCTTATTTAGCAGTAATATATACACACACACACATACATATATTAAACTTTTTTCAAATGTTTATTTTTGAAGGAGAGAAAGAGCATGAGTGGGGGAGGTGCAGAGAGAGAGGGAGACACAGAATTTGAAGCAGGCTCCTGTCTCTGAGCTGTCAGTACAGAGTCCAACGCGAGCTCAAACACTCGAGCTGTGATATCATGACCTGAGCTGAAGTCACATGCTTAACTGAGCCACCCAGGCACCCCTATATATATTAAACTTCTTAGCAGTTTTTAAAAGTTAACTTTATTTTTAATTAGTTTTGATCATTGATGTTCTTCGGAAAGCATTTCTGCAGTACATAATTATTGAATGATTATCTTTGACAGGTCATTGATTTCATTTTATGCTGGACCTTGATAGTTTGAACTTGATATTGTTGGTTTTCAGAAATGATCGAGTGAATTTATTACCAAATTTAGCATTTAGTACACTAAATAAAATTTAATATTCAGTATTTAGTAATACTAATTAAATATTGCATATTAAATCATCTATAAGATAAAACCAAAGCATTAAGATTAAACTGTTCCTTTAAGTATTTGTTTTACATGTTTCATGTCAGTTTTTCCAGGAAGCCCATAGAGGTAGAAGTGATCCAATGATATTTCATATAATTGTATGTTTGACTCTGTCCCTTTTGAGTGTAGGGGGGCATGATGTATTTGTTAAACAATATATCCTGATAACCACTGTCTTTGAGTCTGGCTTGGTCTATTTAAAAGCTTTTTTGGCTTACACATAAGTGCTTATCATTCATTTTATTCTGAGTAAGTAATTTTGTCCAGCAGTCTGTTGGTTAGGATCAAGCATAAACAAGAAGAATTGTAATAGTTAAAGCTGCTGAGTGCTGAAATGACTGCAGTTTGAAGTTCTTGGGACCTTTGTACTAGGAAGTTCTTAAGGGGAAGCTAGAAAAGATTTCTTCTGACATTCCTTCCTTTTGCTGTAATTCTAGAAGAAAGCATGAAAGAATTATGTGATACTTTTAAGAGCCAAGGGTTTGATTTGAAGAATAAAAACTAACCTTACTTAAATTGAACACATGAATAAAGGTTAATAAACTAAAGACTACCAGTTTCTCAGTGGAAGTTGTGAAATCTGGCACAATTTATTTTAGAGAAAGTATTTGTTCAGCAGCATTAGTAGGAATTACCCGATACCTGATTATCTAGTAGGTTTGCTTTTCTTTATGAATATGGAAGTTAATGTTTAACATCTCTTCCTGCATTCTAAACATGATTTAGCTCTACTTCAGTGACATTTTAAGAAAAAGCCAATTAATTTGTAATATTTGGTAAGTTTACATAAGTCTAAAAATTCAAATAGAGTAATGACTTTACACATTTAGTAAACTTTTAACACTTTTCATCAGTATGCTTGTAAATCTGGACAAAAGTTTTCTTCCAAAACTAATTGTGACCTTAGTCTAGATTAAATGTTTTACAGTAGTTATCAGCTTAAGTAATAAATGAGCATCCACCATCATGGAAGTAATTGTTTTCTTAACTTTTTTTTCCGCATTAAGAAAAGAATCTTGCAGTTTAAGTGTGTAAATAACCAGAGATAAACTTCCACCTTAAAGGATATATATGATTTCTTAATTTTTTTTTTAGTTTGTTTTTTTTGACAGAAAGAGCGCGCGAGAGAATCCCAAGCAGGCTCTGCACTGTCAGTACAGAACCTGATAGGGCTTAAACTCAGTAACCTTGAGATTATGAACTGAGCCAAAATCAAGAGTTGGACACTTAACCGACTGAGCCCCAGGGATGTATATAACTTTTAAGATGTTGGGAACAAGTCATTTTAAAAGGATACACCAATTATTCAAAAAAAATATTCAGTGTGGTAGATCTTTAAATAGTACATCCATATTGCTTGGATTTTTAAAAAATAACTATTTGGAGCATGTGGTAGAGGAAGTTACAGACTTTTTTGGGATTCACATGCTGAAGCTGAGAGCAAGATACAGATTCTTTTTTAAATTGAAGCACAGTTGACACATTAAGTTAGCTTCAGGTGTACAACGTCATGATTCAGGAATTCTATACATTACAAAATGCTTACCCACAATAAAAGTGTATTACAGTATTATTGACTACATTCCTTACGCTGTACTTTTCATCCCTGTGACTTGTTCATTTTGTAACTGAGCGTTTGTACTGCTTGATCTTCTTTACCTCTGTCACCCATCCCCCACACTCTTCCCTTTGGTAACCACCAGTTCTCTATAAGTCTGTTTCTATGATATTTTACTTAATATTTTTCTTTCTTTTTTTGTTTTGTGGTATAGACTCCTACTCTGGACTACTTGCCTTGTGTAATAGTTTTTTCAGGTGCTTTGTAGAAATGTACCATATTTCCATGCTAGTATAAATTGTGGTTATTTTTGAAACAAATAGTTTTTATAGGCTGTTTTTGCAGTCTTCAGTTACCACTACCCATGTTAACATAAAGTATATAATAGAGGGGAGTTTTGTTGTTGTTGTTATTTAATCAGAATGCAGTTGGCATTAGTGTCAATAGTACATGATGATTCAACAGTTCCATACATTATGAAATGCTCACTACAATAAGTGTAGTTATCTGTCACCATGCAAAGTTACTATATTATTATTGATTATATTCCCTGTGCTGTACTTTTCGTGTTGTTGTTTTTTAAACCAAGAGTTGACTAATTTATTCAGCAAATATTGTTTGCTCACCTACTATAAAAAGCACAGTTTAGTTCTGACAATGCAGTAGCACATCAGCCAAACTTGCTGTCATTGTTTGTATATATAGAGGTAGATATTTTAAAAATTAGTTACAGGGACACCTGGCTGGCTCAGTGGGTTAAGTGTCTAACTTCAGCACAGGTCATGATCTCACGGCTCTTGAGGTCAAGCCCCACTTTGGGCTCTGTGCTAACAGCTCAGAGCCTGAAGCCTGCTTTGGATTCTGTGTCTCCCTCTCTCTGCCCCTTCCCTCCTCATGCTCTGTCTGTCTCTCTCAAAAACAAACAATAAAAAAAATACACAGTTAATTGTTTAATTAAAGTTGTGATAAAAACTACAAAAAAGAATACAGAGTTCCATGAAGCGTGTGGGTTCCTAAATAGAACATATAATGAACAGGTTTTGAACTCAGTTGCTTGATTTATAATTAAATTCAGGTAATATTTGATATATCTGTGTAGACAGTCCTTTTTCCAATTTGGATTTTTTTTTCATAATATAAGAAACCTCTCCACTAAACACAAATTTTTGCTTTTCACTGTATCATTCACATAGTCTTCAAACATTGAATGTGAGAATTCATTTTTTTGTTTTACTCGAGACACAAACAAAAAAGATTACTAAGGGTTTTCCGACTCACTTTTGTAATTTTTGTAATGCCAGAAAAGCATATGGAGTTGAAAAACAGAGGCTTCACCTACTAAACAAAATTCTATTTCATTGGAGTGGTATTGCTGGTGTCACAGAAACATTGAGATTCATTGACAAAGGTGAACTTGATGTTAAGTGTAGAGAAGTCATTCATTTTTTCTTTTAATTTTTTTTAAGTTTATTTATTTTGCAAGAGACAGCATGAGTGGCAGGAGGTTGGGGGGGCAGAGAGAGAGGGAGAGAGAAAATTTCAAGCAGGCTCCACAGTGCCAGCACAGAGCCTGACACGAGGCTTAAACTAATGAAACTGCGAGATCATGACCTGAGCTGAAACCAAGAGTCGGACACTTAACTGACTGAGCCACCCAGGTGCCCTGAGAAGTCATTCATTATTTATAGACTTTTAAATAAATTGTCGCTTGCTGACTTACCAGCCATCATAACTGTAGCAGTTTTCATTTGATAAACCATATATTTGTCCAGGTTACGAATGTGAATATGAAATACTTTTCTAATAATTTTTTATTTTTTATTTTTTTTAAGATTTTTTGAATGATTTTAATTTATTTTGAGGGAGAGAGAGAATGTGAGTGGGGGAGGAGCAAAGGGAGAGAGAGAATCCTAAGCAGGTTCTGCGCTTTTTATTGCAGAGTCTGACAGGGGCCTCAATCCTGTGAGATCATGGCCCCAGCCTGTATCAAGAGTTGGTTGCTTAACTGACTAAGCTACCCATGCCCCCGTAAGAATTTGTTATAAGAACGTTATGTGAGATGTTTACATTATTTTTAGATGCTTATATATTTTTAAATGTTTATTTATTTATATACAGAGATAAGAGCGGGGGAAGGCCAGAGAGAGGGAGGGAGGGAGAGAGAATTCCAAATAGGCTCCATGCTCAGTGCAGACCCCAGTGCTGGCCTTGATCCCACAACTCGTGAGATCATGACCTGAGCGGAAATCAGGAGTTGGACACTTAACCAACTAAGCCACCCAGGTGCCCCAAGATGCTTATATTTAAAAAAAAAAAAATTTTTTTTTTTTAACGTTTATTTTTGAGACAGAGAGAGACAGAGCATGAACGGGGGAGGGTCACAGAGAGAGGAAGACACAGAATCTGAAACAGGCTCCAGGCTCTGAGCTGTCAGCACAGAGCCTGATGTGGGGCTCGAACCCACGGACCATGAGATCATGACCTGAGCCAAAGTCGGACGCTTAACCGACCGAGCCACCCAGGCGCCCCAAGATACTTATATTTTTAATACTATACCGTTAATTCTTAGAACAGTACATATTAAAACAGTATATTAATTGCCTTAATAATATTTCAACCCTTATGTGGCTTAAGATTAAGAACATGGGCTCTGTAGTCCATACTCCCAATTAACAGAACTGCCAATTGCTGTGTGACTTTTTAGTTTCCTTATTAGGAAAGTAGGGGTTGTAGTGAAAGTTAGGTGAGAATACAATGCACTTAAGGTGTGCCTGCCACTTAATGAACACTCAGTAGATACAAGTCGCTATCATCTTTGTTGTTACCATAAACTTTAAAACCAGGTTTATAGTGAGTGGAAGAGGAACATTTTAAAACAGAACAGCTGTATCAGAAATGGTCAAGGTTTGGACACAGTGTGATAGGTGCTGTTAAACCTCTGAGCTTGGCTTTGATGTTTCATTCCTTCCTCTCAAAAGTTGATCATTCTTTTCCTGATCTCAGGTCAACTTCATGAAAGTCCAGTTTTTGTTTTGGTTTATATTTAAGTTTTTGCTGTTATGTTGTTGGTTTTAGGATTTTAGTTTTTTGTTTTTTCTTTGTCTATTTGGTCTGGAAAAATTATAGAATGAGGTAGACCAGCCATGCTCAGTTCTCCTAAATAGACATGGAACTAGGAAGTTTTGCCTCACAGTGTTCACCTGTTTCACAGCCTCTACCCCTCATGGCACTTGTCCTGGTAAGGAAGTGACAATACCCACATTTGCTGCAGTTTTTTTTTTTTTCCAGGCTTTGTAGTGCCAGTCACCTTTCCTGACATCTCCTTTTCCAGTGTGAGTGAGTTAAAAGGCTTCAACAAACAAACCTCTGTTTTATAAATAACGTTTTCTTTTTTCCTGTGTAAAATGAAAAAAAAAACAAAAACAAAAAAAACCCAAACACTGAAACAGGTAGTTTACAGTCCACAGCAGCATATGTTAACATTGCCACTTTGATGCCAGTTCTTCCACTCACTGGTTGTGTATATTTAATCAGGGTACTTCTTTAGTTCTGTGTATAATAGAGGCTTGCTGAGACTTAAGGAAGTTGATACTCTACAGTAATACCTGGCACATAATGAGTGCTCAATGGTACCTATTATTAGGATTAATGTTAACATTATTCCATTATTCTACCAGCTTGCTTGAGAAATGTCATAGGCTGTTAGTAATAAAAACCAAAACTTAGAGGTAAATCTGACTTGGCAAAATTTTTAGTAGACTAAACACTGACATAAGTATCACTTTCCTGACCATATTTAGATCTGCAAAGATTTGAAACAAGAAGAAATAAATAAATTTGAACCAAAAAAAAAAATTGGAAATGGTAGAAATAACAACCAAAAAAGAGTTAAATTGCAGAAGCTATAATGGGTCAAATTTGAAATGGACCAAAACCCAAAGAATAATAAAACTTCTGAATCAATATATTTAATCTTATTTGTAAAATTTACCCTATATTACTCAGAGAATATATTTCTCCAGAGAAACAATCAGTAAGACACATACATAGTTTTATTGAGAATAATTGACTCATGTCATTATGAAGGATAATAAGTCCCATGATCTACCCTCTTTAGGAAAGCTAGTGGTGTAATTCTAGTTCAAGTTCAAAGGCTTAAGAGCCAGGGAAGCTGATGGTGTGAATTCCAGTCCAAGGGTAGGAGAAAACCGATGTCCCAGCTCAGGCAGGCAGCAAGGGAATGTATCTTCCACTTTTTGTTCTGTTCAGGCCCTCAATGGATTGGATGATGCCCAATGACATTGGGAGGGCAATGTACTAAGTATTCTGGAAGCACCCTCAGAAACACCCAGAAGTAATGTTTTAATCTGGACCCCGTGGCCTAGTCAAGTTGACACAAAAAATTAACCATGATAAGTCCAACCCTTGTCAACCTCACAACCATGTGCATCTCCTTAAACCATACTTATTTACATAAAGACAGCAACAAGGTCATAATTCTGCCTAACATGATACGGTTATCCTGTGCGCAACTGAAAATGCACTAACACCTTCCCCTGAAAAGAAGTTAATGTCTTTCAGTAATGTTTTCCCTTCTTGATATCCTATAACTTAAATACTCTGATGTAAAATTAAAATAACTACTTTGATATAAAGTCCCTGCATCTTATATGATAAGAAAATAAAAGAGGAAAGAAAACACATATTCTTTGCAAAATTAGAGGGAAGTACTCTTGACAATAACAGTCCTCATTTCTGTCATGTGATTGTAGCTTATGTTTATAACTGTCTTCTACCCACTCTGTATTCCCTTCACTTTCAACAAGCACTTCAGCTGGTCATGATTTTTTGCCTGGTGAGGTAATCCAGACCTTGATTCCTGAAGGGTCTGGGCCATTAGTAATCCTTCCTGGTTTTTCATTGACCTTAATCACAGGGTGTGGTAATACTAAGAGACTCTCTAAAGGACCTTCTCGTGTTCCAGACAGATTTGTTTCCACCTCTTGATTCCTGGATTTGTGAATCCTGATTGTGGAAGAAAAAGTACCACATAGTGGATTCAGAGCACATTCATCATTCTGGAGAACCTTGCCCCAGCCCTGCAAGATACTGCCATTTAGCTGGCACTGTCATTTAGTCTGCAAAAGGTCATTCCACCGTTTTGTCAACCCAGCTGCTTCAGAATGTTAGAAAACGTGTCAAGACTAGTGAATTCCATGAGCATGGGCCCATGCTTTGTGGAATACTATGATGATGGATAAGGCATTCTGTAAGTCCATAGGTGATAGTTTTGATAAAAGCATTGTGTGCAGGGAGGGCAAATTCATATCTGGAGTAAGTGTCTATTCCAATAAGAACAATGCTGCCCCTTTCATGATAAAAGCAGTCCAGTGTAAGTAACCTGCCTGCCACCAGATAGCTGGCAAGTTACCCCAGTGAATGGTGTCATATCAGAGGTTCAGTGTTGGTCTTTGCTCTTGGCAGAGTGGACTCTCATCAGTGACCATAACCTTGGTGAATGGAAGTCTGTGTTGCTGAGATGCATAACCTCCATCCCTCCCACCATGGCTGCTATGTTCATAAGCCTATTGGACAATGTTGGGTGGCTGAGGAAAGAGGCTGACTGGTAACCACCGAATGGGTCATCTTATCCAATTTTTAAAATTCTCTGCTGAGGTCACCCTTTGGTGAGCATTCACAGGGGAAACAAATGTCTTTTTGTTTTTTAGTCCATTGAAAGAGGTCTGTCTATATCTTCCCCAGATTTGTTACCAATTTTCCCTTCCTCTACATTAAACTAAGGCATGTCTGGCATTTCCAGTTCATTCGCTGTGAGCCACCTTTTGGTCCAGTTTTCAGCCAACCAAACAAATGCCAGAACTTTTTCTAACTCCCTAAGCTGCAACAATAAATGAAGAGCCTATATGAATATTAAGAATGATTCCAATGAAAATACTTTTTGTCCAATAAAAATGCATATGAATATAAGTGGACAGGAATAATTGCCATATAGGAAGTTGATAATTGGGTGAAATTAACTTAGTGGTGTTAGGTTCATTCTGAATATTTTTTTTTTAATTTTTTTTTCAACGTTTATTTATTTTTAGGACAGAGAGAGACAGAGCATGAACGGGGGAGGGGCAGAGAGAGGGAGACACAGAATCGAAACAGGCTCCAGGTTCTGAGCCATCAGCCCAGAGCCTGACGCGGGGCTCGAACTCACGGACCGCGAGATCGTGACCTGGCTGAAGTCGGACGATTAACCGACTGCGCCACCCAGGCGCCCCTGAATATTTTTTTTTAAGTATATCAATGCTTGTATAATTTTCATTAACATATTTGTATTTATAGACACGGAATCAAAACTTCCTCAAGCTCCAAACAATAGGGTCAGAAAACATCTACTTGGTGCAGGTGGTAGAATTGTAAAAATGCCCCGTGTTTATTATAATTTACTATGGTATGTAACACAAAATATTGAATAATGCTGTAAGTGCTACAATAGTTAGGAGGGAATTTATGTGGGGCGCCTGGGTGGCTCAGTTCCTTAAGTGTCCGACTTCGGCTCAGGTCATCATCTCCCGGTTTGTTAATTCCAGCCCCATGTCGGGCTCTATGCTGATAGCTCAGAGCCTGGAGCCTGCTTCGGATTTTGTGTCTCCTCCTCTCTCTGCCCCTCCCATGCTCATGCTTCTGCTCTGTCTCTGAATAATAAATAAACGTTGAAAAAAAAATTTTTTTAAGGGAATTTATTTAAGAATATAGCAGTAGTTCAGAGAAAGGGCATGAATAAAAACAATGACAATGAAGATGGAGAGGAGCAAGCAAATTCAAGAGATACCTGGAAGAAAAGGTTTGGGTATGTTATGGGTTGACTAGAAGAGGGAAAGTTTTGGCTTGGCCAGTTGTTAGATGGTGGGATCCTTAGCAGAAATAGTATATACACGAGGAGGAAAAGATGGGGAGTTGACTTGTAACATGTTGAATGTGAGGTGAATATGCAGGCAACCAGACAGAGAAAACCAGTAGCTAGTTGTAAATACGGATCTATAGCTTAGTAGAAAGATCTGGGCTGAAAATACAGATTTGAGTTTATATACTCTGTGTATCTATGTGTGTACTGTCCCTAGAGTTTCATCATATTCTCCTTCTTACCTTCTCTCTTTCCTTCTACTTTCCCCTTTTTACTGTTATATAGATTTTCCTTGGCAAGTTCATCCACTGCCTATACCGACTACATAGAGATAATAGCTAATACTGCCTATACATACAGACTATATTGGATAGCGGATTAAATCACATAGGATGAATCTACAAAATAAGAAAACAGAAAGATTAAGAGAAAACACACAATATTGAAACCCTGGGGACTGATAGACACATACACATGTACATGTACATACAATCGTACATACCTGTATGAAGTAGAATTGGCAGAGGCAACAGAGAAGATAGGCAGTAGAACTATGGAGGAGTAGCACCTCAAAATTGAAAAAGTTTTAAGAATAGTCAGTCAGATTCAGTAGACTATCCAGTGAAGGTAAGAGCTGAATAAAAGGGCTTTCCATTGAGTTTTTATACCATTACTGGGTATTGATGTTGTTAGTGATTGGAACAGTTTCAGTACAGGATGAGAACTAAAGCTAGTTTACAGTGGATTAAGAAACAACCCTGAACTCAAAGGGAAATACGAAAGGAGAAATAAGATGTGTAAACTATGGAATTTAGAATTTATTCCTTGAACAATAGAAGATAATTCGATGTTTTATAAATTTTATTGATAAAAATGTGTCCCCAATGTTAGTATAGTTTTTTTTGTGCTTAGTTATATCAATTGGTTTATACCAGAGCAGTGATTTCATTCTCATATAGATCATTTGGGTTTGATGTTTTCCTGGGTATCTCCTAATATAAAATTGTGGCAAACAAACCCGAACTACAGTTGTCAGGGCTTTAGATTAAGGCAAAAAATTCTAGTATTACTCATGAAATAACCATGATCTCATTAAACAAAAAATACGGCGCTTGCAGTTGGGATGTGGTCATTACAAAAGAGTGCCTTTTCCCTATTTAGCAAGGTAAGTATTTACTAAAGTGATAATACCTGCCACACATGTACTCCTTACATAGAAATACTGTTTTAATGGTGCCACAAAATTACTAGAAGAAACAATGTGTAATACATTGAATTAAAAAGTCCTTGTTTTGTTTAGTAAGTGAACTATTAATTTTTAAAAATCATCTTTTTGGGTAACTGGAGAAAGCGAATATCATGTTTTAATTAAGCATTTACTAGTTTTAAAATAAAGTTTTAATTTGACATCTGTCTTATTCCTAATATATTGAAGAGTGAAAGGAACTAATCTTTACTCAAGCTAGTTCAATAGGAGGTGGTTCTCTGCGACTCTTTTTTGGGATTTTCTTTTTCTTTATTGTGTAAATTAAATGGGAAATAATAGTTTCTTTTAGGAAGTCTTACATAATGGTGAATTATATGTCTTTTGCTTTTTTAACCAGCTTTTTATAGAAACTAGTTTAAAAAGGGATTTCTTAAATGGCTGCCTTGGTGTTCACATTAAAAAGCAAGAAGGGAAATGGAAAGGTTTCATGCTTCCATGGTTAATTTCTTTGTGCAGCGACTCCTTTCTCTGTTTCTAGCAGTGATTTTCATGCATATCCTTAAAGAGATCTACATTTCTAAGAGCAAATACATTTTTATTCTGTTGCAATTTAGGATGGTTCATATTACTATGGATGCCTTATTTTTATTTCTGTTACATTAAAAGAGAATTTTCAGTTAAATATTTACTTTTTTTTTAATACTGTGTACTTCTGTAGCATGTAACAGTGCTGTCCCATAGCAATATAATGTGAGCCACATATGCATTTTAAAATGCTATTTTAAAATGAGTACTTAATAATTATAGATGAAATTAATATTCTTAAACGCTGTATGTAAAATATTATTTCAACCTTTAACCAATATAAAAATGCTTAATGAGGTGATTTTGCCTTTTTATTTCATATTAAGTCTTAAAATTCAGTTTGTATTTTACATCCTTTCTCAGTATGGACTATTTCAACCCACATTTCAAGTGCTCGGTAGCCACATGTGGCTAATGGCTACCCTACTGTACAGAGCATGTCTATAGAGTCAGAACAAATTCTTAGTATTTGGATGGATGGGAAAATAAAAGGAGACATTTATCTTCCATGAATTAGATTTGTTTAGTATAATATAATTTAGTATAATTTGTTTAGAATAGTTACCAACACAAAATAATGTGATCGTCTTTATAGATACCAAGCCTGGACTTTTTTATTCCTTGGAAAATCATTTGGAGGAGATAAGCTGGAAGTAGTGGGTAGATGGAACTTTTACATTTTGTTACCCTTAATAACTGTATTGTGTAATTGCATTTATTTTTATTGTATGTATATGTTCATACTTCTGTGGAATTTCATCATACGTCTATAACTTGTAGCATAAATGCAATTCCAACTACAATGAAGATTTTGTGCTGCAACTAGAGAAGGAATTGGTCCAAGCTCGTCTGAGTGAAGCTGAGTCTCAGTGTGCACTAAAGGAGATGCAGGATAAAGTCCTGGATATAGAGAAGGTGAGAACAATATAAATAGTGTCACTCCCAAATTAGAGGGGACATGTGATAAGATGAATTTATTGAGCAGTTAAATTGGACTTGGTGTTTTCATACATTGGAAACCTTACATACTAGTTACTAAGAGAGGAAAGGACAAAGAAAATGAGATTCTCAGTTATTCTTTGTTGTTGCCATATTACTCAAAGCTCCTTTTTTTTAAGGGTTAAAAAAGCAAAACAAAAAACATTAGAGCCCTTTTAGAGGAAGACAAGCAGGGTAATGTTGATATGAATAATACTTAAACGTTGAAGAAGAGAAACTTAGGGAATACATATTAATGGTTGCCTTCAAATATTATAGTATCTTCATCTAGTGGGATATGACTAATACATAAACGTGTCAGAAAAAATTTCATCTGCGTGTAACTGTTAAAACTTTGCTAGCTACATAAGCCACCTCAGGATATATAGGAAGATCTTAGCCCAAGGCATACTTAGGGAAGCTAATTTACTTCTTTTCAGGATTACTAAAGAACTTTAAGGATTAGATAAGTTAGTAGAAATAGAAATGCTTTTAGATTTCTTGTAACTCTCAGACTTGAGAGTCTGTGTTCCAGATCACAAACTCTGAATCTCTTTTTTTGTCCTCTATGAAATCATTGATGGCTTGGGCTCTATGTTAAGTGTTCTTTTTATCTTTATAGTATCTAGCTATGTGAATAAAAGCCTGAGCGCTTGGGTGGCTCAGTCAGTTAAGTGTCTAACTCTTGGTTTCTGCTCAGGTCATGATCTCACTGTTTGTGAGTTCGATCCCTGCATTGGGCTTTCTGCTGACACAGAGGCTTCTTGGGATTCTCTGCATCCCTCTCTCTCTGCCCCTTCCCCACCACCCCTACTCCTGCCTATCTCTCAAAATAAATATAAATAAATTAAAAATATTTTTTGAAAAGCCTCATAAATAATGAACATGACAGATAGCCTCAAGTTGTTCTTATTTCTTTATGAACTAAAGCAGGTGTAACTACCATCAGTAGTGGAATAATTTTGCTAGAAAACTGATTGCTATTTTTACACTATTTTTGGAGAATTTTCTCTCCTATTTGTTGAGTAAAAGCCAGCAAGAATGCTGTAAAAAAATGTATAACAGAATATTTGGTTTCTAAGTTGGAGTACCTTGGGTTCTGTGATGTAGATAAGAATCTGGATCTTTCAGTTTTGAAAATTTGGAATTTGAAAATTTGGAAGAAGTATCCTTGGGTCCAGTTTAATAATGGATTTCTTGGGGTGCCTGGGTGGCTCAGTTGGTTGAGCGACTGACTTAATTTCGGCTCAGGTCATGATCTCACAGTTATGAGATCAAGCCCTGCATCAGGCTCCATGTGGAGACCACTTGGGAGTCTCTCTCTCTCCCTGTCTGTCTGCCTGTGTTCTGCTCACGTGTGCTTGCACGTGCATGCATGCTCTTTCAAAATAAATAAACAAGCTTTAAGAAAAAATTATAAAAGTAGATTTCTTAAGTAGCTATGTTGGTATTTATGTTATAGAGTAGAAAGGAAATTAGAAGGCTTCATGCTTCCTATGGTTAATTTCTTTGTGTAGGAAATACAGGAATTCTTTGTGTAGGAATATATAGTAAATTTCTGGTTTTCAGTTGGAAGATATTTATAGTCCATCATAAAAGTGTGTAGTTGGCAAGAATAACTTTATTATCTCTGTGGGCTAAAATCTTCATCCTACCATGAAATATTTTAGATAGAAAATTTCACAGATTCAGGACTTGAAATCTCAGTAGTACTTAAGTTTACCTAAGGAGCTTTTACTAGAGCCTAATTCAGGATCTCTTGGTCATGGCACAGAGCAATGTAATAGGGGCTACATTGTATCCCAAGATGGGTCTGTCAGTATGGTAAGGAATCAGTCTAAATCTTGTACTCTTGAAGCAAATATTTAGATCACCTTGGTGTTAATTTCTTAATCCTGATATAAATAGTGGCTAATGTACAAAGATTTTATACTCCTTTGCAAAGTAACATGCTGAAAAAATACAACAAAAAGGATTTTGGACTCTTCCATAAATCTTTAAAATGTAAATGTTGTTCATGCTTTGTTTGGAGACCTAATCAGAGGTTAGTAAGCTTATTGTCATGTTGAAAAACATTTTTAATCATGTTGCTTCAAAACGCTGATTAGTGTTTTACTAATAAAGCAGAGTTAGACTTTCTCTGTCCTCAAAATTAAGCACAATTACCCTCATACATTCCTGGTGGGATTGTAAAACAGTGCATTGGCTTTGGAAAAGCTTGACAGTTTCTTAAAAAGTGCAAAATTAGCTTCTGCTCCAGCAATTCTCCTTAGTATAAAACTCAAGAGAATTAGAAACCAGGTCCATACAAACACTTTTACATTAATATTCATGGCAGCATTTTCATAATGGCCGAAAAGTGGAAGCAACCTAAATGTCTGTCATTGGATGAATGGATAGATAAAATGTAGAATATACATAAAATGTAGAATATACACACAGGGAATATTATTTGTCAATAAAAAGCAATGAACCTTGAAAACATAAGTGAAAGAAGCCAATCATAAAAGGCCACATTCCATTTGCATGAACTGTCCAGAATAGACAAATCCATAAAGACAGAAAGTAGACTAGGGATTGGCCGGGGGTTGAAGGAGGGAAAATGTGAGTGACTGCTAATGGTTATAAGGTTTCTTTTTGTGGTGATTAAAATGTTCTGAAAGCAGATTGTGACGATGGTTGTACAATCCTGTGAATACTCTTAAAACCACTGAAGGGTAAGTTTCATGGTTTGTGATTTATATCTCAGTAAAACTGTAAAATGAAGTGCAGTTACATATGGGCCAAAATAGCTTATTATATATGTTTTATTTTATTTTTTAAATTAACAAAAATCCCAAGTTATGTTTTTTCTGGCTTTAGAGAAACAACTCCTTTCCTGATGAGAATAACATTGCAAGGCTTCAGGAAGAACTCATTGCTGTGAAACTGAGAGAAGCAGAAGCTATTATGGGTTTGAAAGAACTTAGACAACAGGTCAAGGATTTAGAGGAACACTGGCAGGTATATCAGTATATTTTTGCATGCTTTTTAGAAAGTGGGTAAAACCGGAGTATCCAATTTGTGTGAGTCTGAAGTAGCTGATGATCAACACCAGGATTTGAGTTTAAAGTGAGAAAGTTTCTTGAAATGTAAAAATCTGAGAGCACTTATAAGTTGAAAGTAACTTCAAGCTGCTTCTCCCTTTTAAATCCTCATAAATAAATAAATAAAAGATAAAATAGAAATCAAGTCACATTGTTGTTACTGTATCATTGTGATTTATATAACTTCTAAAGAACGAAAAGAAAATTTTCCTTTATATAGCATATACAGCACATATTTCTTCTGCTGATGCTAAGTCCATTGATCAGTATGAAACAGCCCAAGGGTGATACCAGTATAAATTTGTCTATACATTCGTAACCTCTTTTGAAAATTGGTTATCTCACAAAATAAATCAGTCACTTATATGTCCTCAAATTTATTCACATATGAGGGAAACTCTTGACAAGGAACAAAAAAAACAATCTAGAAGATTCTGTGGTGGCTCAGTTGATTAAGCATTAGACTTGGGCTCAGGTCACGATCTCCTGGTTTGTGAGTTTGAGCCCCGCGTCAGACTGTATGCTGACAGCTCAGAGCCTGGAGCCTACTTCGGATTCTGTGTTTCCCTCTCTCTCTCTGCCCCTCCCCTGCTTGTGTTCTGTCTCTTTCTCTCTCTCAAAAATAAATAAACATTAAAAAAAAAAAAAGAATCTAGAAGACAGAAGGGAGAGCGGAAAGAAGAAAACAGTATATACCATTTCAGAGTAGTGACTTTGGTTTGAAATTGGGGTGTGGCTACATCTAGCAAAGACTGAAATTAGTCCTTGACATTACCATAAATGTATCAGGCAGCAATAAACTGGAAATTAAGAACAACAAAACTGATCCTTCACCATGGATATTTTGAGAACACTCCTAATATTACCTCCATAATTCATGAATAGCCCCATTTTTTTCTTTGCTTGGGATTTAGTTAACATTGTGGAAATCTCTCTTATAAAAAATTGAGGGTGAAAATTATATTCTTTACAATAATCAATCCATAGTATAAACAGATTTGAACTATATCTGAGCTTGTATTCCAGATCTGCCACTTATTGGCTTTGTGACCTTTCTGAAGTTACTTAATTGCCATTTCTGTTTTCTGACCTGTATAATGAAGATAATAGTTGCCTAACTTTTAAGGTTTTCTGGGGATTAAATAAAATAATGTATACATAATGCTTAATATAGTACTGGGCATGAAGTAAGTGCTCAGGAAAGTTAGCTCTTATTTTGGTACTAGGAATATGTGTTGTAACCTAATTTTTTGTCTTTCAGCGCCACTTAGCTCGTACTACTGGGAGGTGGAAAGATCCACCAAAGAAGAATGCTGTGAATGAGTTACAGGATGAACTGATGACCATTCGACTTAGAGAAGCTGAAACTCAGGCAGAAATAAGAGAAATAAAACAAAGGATGATGGAAATGGAAACACAGGTATGATGGGAAAGCCCAGTAGCTTTAAAAAATAACATTACCAGATCAAAAGTTTATGCACAGGTTATATCATCCCTAGAATAGAGTCAGAAGAATAGAGCTAAAAGTCTAGACTGTAATTTCCTAGCCCAAATGGAAAGGGCTAAAAATTGTAGTCTTTGATATCAGAGATTTAATGTCTTCTTTGACCCAGTCAGCAAAGTTTAAGCAAGTCATAAAACTATACATTATTAACTTTGTTGCCTTGTTGTACAATTTGAGAGAAAATATTCATGTAGAGCAAATTTTTTCAACCTTGACTCTATTACCAGGTAATTCTTGAACCAGATAATTCTTTATTGTGGGGACTGGCCTGTGCATTGTAGGATGTTTAGCAGCATCCTTGTCCTCTACCTACTAGGTCCCAGTAGCACTGTGGTTCTCACCCCAGGTTTTGACCAAAAGCATCTCCACAGATTGCCAGATGTCCCCTGGGGGCAAAATTGCCCCTCATCGAAAACAGTTGGTGCAGAATATAATGTGAATGATGCTTCCTTATATGTAATGTGGTAACTGAGCAGTTAATTCCAAAATTATACTTCTTTCTAAGTCTTCTCTTTCTGTGATAAATTCTGTCTTAAATATACTTGACTTAACATTTGCACAGTCCTTTTTAATGAGCCCATTTGCATTATAAAGTACATTTGGTTTTTATGTGGTACATTTGTGTGGACCACATTCTGGATTCTCTGTAATGTTATTTGGTTTTCAAAATAGTCAGTAGGGGGCATAGTTAACTCATGTATCATTCTGTATATATATGTGCAAAATGATCATCCCAACTTTAACATGATAACATGAATCTGTAAATCCTTTAGATTAAATAGATTTTGTTTTATGTTGTTCAAAGTTATTTTCTTGTATTTTTCATTACAATTGACTATAACAGTGAAATTATGAAAAGTAGAAATACAGTTTTTATAATTGAAAGTTTTATTTTTATAACAGATTTTATCTCATTGTACACATTAAAGATAGAAACACAGCTTTTAAGCCAGTGTTCGGGTTTTGTTTCACAGTGGTGGATGAATGAAATCAATGAACATAATTTTCAGAACTGTTGAATACAAAGGACTGTTTAGTCACCAGAGAGAACTTAACTGAAAAATCAGTTACACAAACCACATTTACTATAATTCACAATATGACATGATGGATATTAACTAATAATTTCATACTATATGTAAGTCAGGTTATTATGTTGTACACCTTAGATTTACACAGTGTTGTATATCAATTATATCTCAATAAAACTGGAAAAATGTTTAATTTAGAAATCTGGTAACTAAAGAGTTTGATAGAAACTGCTATGGAAAATAGGAGGGGGAATTAATTCCAACTAGATGGTTTAGGGAAAGGCTTCCTAAGGAATTTGTATTTTTAACTGTACCTGACAGAGTGTAATTTTGGATGCATTTTGATGAAAGAGAAATGGTGTAAGGCACTTGTTCCTAAATGCCAGTGCTTGAACTGGTGATGATTCATATCTAACGTCCAGATGAAGAGATTTGTCCTTGTTGATACATGTAGTTTCAGTTCCTTCATTTTAGTGACTTTCAGAAAATACCACCTAGTAAGTACACCTTAGTTTATTGAGCCACACTCTTCCTTCTTTGTACCAGTTTTTGCTATTACAAATAATGCTGCTCTGAATATTATTGCACCTGTTTCCTTGTGTATAGCTCTACGAGTTTCTTCAGTACTGGGATTCTTATCTTTTTTTGTATGCTATGAACCCCTTTGGCAGTCTGAAATCTCCAGATCCTTTCTCCAAATAATGTTTTTAGGGGTGCCTGGGTGGCTCAGTTGATTAAGTGTCCAACTTAAAAAAAAATTTTTTTTTTAACGTTTATTTATTTTTGAGACAGAGAGAGACAGAGCATGAACGGGGGAGGGTCAGAGAGAGGGAGACACAGAATCTGAAACAGGCTCCAGGCTCCGAGCTGTCAGCCCAGAGCCCGACGCGGGGCTCGAACTCACGGACCGCAAGATCATGACCTGAGCCGAAGTCGGCTGCCCAACCGACTGAGCCACCCAGGCGCCCCAAGCGTCCAACTTTTGATATTGGCTCAGGCTCAGGTTGTGATCTCACAGTAGTAGGATAAAGCCCCACCTCGGGCTCTGCACTGAGCTTGGAGTGTGCTTGGATTTCTTTCTCAACCCTCTCTGCCCCTCCCCTTCTCGTGCTCTCTTTCTCTATCTCAAAATAAATAAAAAATGTTTTTTCATGCATAAAGTAAAATACATAGGATTGCAAAACAAGCCAGTTATATTGAGGTACAGTTCTCAAAATACTGAAAAATAAACAAGTTTATGATATAGAACACATACAGGGACATACACAACACATTGCAGGATTAGGTTTTTAATATTTAGATTTTTCTTACCTACGTTAGAATGTAGTATAATTTTCCTTTTGGGGGATACTCTCCTAGGTTTGGTATGAAAGTTATAATAAGTACATGGAATAAATCAGATTGTATTTTATCTTTTTATTTCTACAAAATTTTGTCTAAGATTAGAATTACCTCTTGAATATTTGCTGGAATCCATTCCTTTAAATAGTCTTATCTTTTTGTCTTGTTTTTTTGGGAATAGTAACTATTGATCCTACTTATTGAAGGCTTATAGACCTTTTCAGGTGTTCTGTTTGTTCTTGAGTCTCATTTGGTAAGACGTGTTTGCTTGGGAAGACACATTTCATCTAAACTTTCAAATTCATCACTTAGAGTTGTTCAGGGTGTCTTTTTAAAAAATTTCTTTTTACTAGGTCAATATTTAGGTCTTTTTTCATTTCTAATAGTGTTTATTTGTGTTTATGTTCTTGAAAAGTGTTTGTAGAAGTTTGCCATTTTTTTTCAGAGGTTTGCCATTTTTAGTAATATTTCTAAAGACTGGATTTTTCATTTTTGTTGGTCCTCCATGTTGTACCATAGTTTTCTATATAATTTAGTTCTGTTATTATATCCTTTTATTATTTGTTGCTTGGGCTTCATCTTTTTTCACCTTTATTTGTACTCCTACCTATGTTTTCTTTTCTAATATATTTTTTATTCTTCAGTTTCATGCTTTTGACTTCCCTTGTGATTGCTTGTTTGACTCAAGATTTGTTTACAAGTATGTTTTGTATTTCCAAATGTATAGATTTCTGGTTCACTTCATTAGTAGTTTATGTCATTAGTTTAACGAAATTGCTTTGTGGTCACAGATTGTAGTCTGTAGAGTCTTACTTATATTAGATCAAACTTCTTCAATATACTGTTTGTATCTTCTATATTCTTTCTAGTTGTGTGTCTCACCTGATGTTTCAAATACTAACAAATAGATACCTTCTCTTGTGATTGTAGATTTGTTTCTCCTTAGATTATGAGTTTTTTGGCTTAAAATATTCTGAGCCGCTTTTAGAGGGACACACAAATTTTTAATTGTCATTTTTTTTGTAGTAAATGAATCTTATTAGGGGCACCTGGGTGGCTCAGTTGGTTAAGCACCAGACTCTTGATCTTGGATCAGGTTATGATCTTATGGTTTGTGAGATTGAGCCCTGCATCGGGCTGTGCACTGACAGCATGGAGCCTGTTTGGGATTTTCTCTTTCTCTTTCTCTCTCTCTCTCTGCCCCTTCCCTGCTTGCTTGCTCTCTCTCTCTCTTAAAAAAACTTTACAAAAGTTTAAAATGAATCTTATTATATACTGACCCTCTTTATCTTTCAGGATGCATTTTGATTTAGTCTATCTTAATACAGTTATCTAAGATGTTTATTTTATTTTTTAAGTTTATTTATTTAGAGAGAGTGTGCAAGCAGAAGTGGGGGAGGAAAAGAGTGAGAGGGAAAGAGAGAGAGAATCCCAAGCATGCTCTGCACTGTCAGCACAGAGCCCGATGTGGGACTCAAATTCATAAACCGTGAGGTCATGACCTGAGCCAAAATGAAGAGTCGAATGCTCAACCGACTGAACCACCCAGGCACCTCTAAGCTGTTCTTTTTCAGTCTCTGCCTTATTTATCTTTTTCCATCTTTTTAATTTCAGCCTGTTGATATCTTTGATAAACTGCATATAGATGAACATTTTTTAAAATCCAGTTTGACAAATGGTTGTATAACTCTGACTGTACTAAACTGCTGAAGTGTAGGTACACTTTAACTGGGTGACTTTTATGTGTATGTCTCAATAAAGCTCTAAAAATGCAGTCCCAGTCTCTTTTAGCAGTCATCGTTAGTCCATGTTTGATGATTCAGTTTGGATTAATATCTGTCACCTTGCTAGCTATTTCTGTTTGTTCCATCTGTTCTTTATATCTTTTATTTTTCTATTTCCTCTTGGATTTATTGGGCATTATGATTCCATTTTATCTCCACAAGTGACTTCTTTATACTCCTTAATTTTTTTTTTTTTTTTTTTTTTTTTACTGGTTGCTGTAGGTTTTTCAATATACACCTAATGAGAGCTAATCTTCAAATAATATTCCTCACATGTAGTATAAGGACCTTACAACAGTATATTCCCAGTTCTTCCTCCTATTCTTTGTGCTATTTGTTGTCATATATTTTGCTTTTACATATAATATAAATATGTCATATGTGCTACTAGTCTTGCTTTAATCAGTTACCTTTCAGAGAAATTAAAAAAAAATTTAATGATATTTATTTCCTTCAATTATTCCATTTTTCAGCATTCTATTTTTTTGTACAGATCCATGTTTCTGTCTGGTGTCATATTCCTTCTGCTTAAGAAATCTCTTTAACATGTCTTGTACTGCTGGTCAGCTGGCAGTGGATTTTTAGTTTTGTTTCTTTGGGAAAGTATTTCTCCAATTTTAAAATATATATTTGCTGGATATTGAAATCTGGGTTGTTGTTTTTCCTTCAACACTTAAAGTTACTCTTCTTGTCAGTAACCATGCAAGCCAGAATTGTGTTATAATTTTTGTTTATCTGCATGTAATGTGTTTTATCCTCTGGTTACTTTTAAGATTTTCCCTTTTGTTTTTAGCACTCTGAATATGAAATGACTTGTTGTATTTTTTGTTTTGTTTCCCTCTGAGTTTCTTGGACCTGTGGATTTCTATCTACCATGAAATTTGGAAAATTCTTGGTTATTCTTTCTTCAGATATTTCTTCTGTCCATTCCATATTCTTTTCTCCTCCTGGGATTCCCATTACACATACGTTAGATTAATTGATATTGATAGTGACTCTTTGATGCTCTTTTCTTTTTTCTTCTCATTATTCTCTTTGTGTTTCAGTTTCTATTGTGTTAAATATTTCTATTGACTTATCTTAAAGTTCACTGATTCTTTGCTCCACTTTGGGAGTTGTCTGATGAGCCATTGAAGGCATTCTTCACATCTGTTACTGTGTTTTTCATTTCTAGCATTTCTGTTTGATTCTTACAGTTTTCATTTCTCTGCTTATATTAAGTATGTGATCTTGAATGTTTTTAACCTTTCTCTTAGAGCCTTTAGCATGTTAATTACAGTTATTTTAAATTCCCTGTTAGGTAATTTTAATATCTGTGTCCGATATGAGGCCAATTCTGTTGATTGCTTTGTCTCTTGGTAGTGTTTTGTTTTTTCTTTTTCCTATGCTTTGTAATTTTTTGTTGAAAACTGAGTGTCTAGTGTAGGACAGTAGAATAAGGTAAGTAGTTTTTATGCCTGGAAATGGGCATACCTTTTCTTCTGGTAGGCCTTTAATGTGGGGGATTTGAGTTAATATAGTCAGGAGTTGGGCTGGTTTTGAGGTTTGTTGTTTCTGTGGTTACCCTCATTGCACCACAGGCTTCAAATTCCTCTAACACTATCTTATTTTTAGATTAGGGGCTGGTTTGCCAGAGGCTTTTCTCAATGTCTTTTAGGTCTTCCATGTGTACAGCACTTCAGAGAGAGTCTGTCTCCAGCAGTATTCCACTCTTACTTGTTGCAGGAAGTTGGAGGGCCAGAGTGTTCCCCATTGTTTTGATAAAGCCTCAGTCTTAGGCTGCATTGTGCCCCTGGATCTGGAGTGTTTGACTTTCTTAGTGCTCCTGCCCTACCACCAGCTATAGTCCTAGGCCCAAAATATAGTCCTGTCCCTTTCTCAGATATGGTGGTTTCCCCAGTGTTCTAAGGGCACCAGTGTTTCTGATAGTAATGGATGAAACCTTTTATTCTGTAGAGGAAATAAGCAAGGTTTAGTGCTTCTGTATTGGCTGCTGCTCTCCTCCCTCAAGCCTTTACTATGGAAATCTCTTTCTCAAGGCTTTCATCCATCTTTTTTGTGTGTACCTGTTGGGGTCCATGAAGAAAAAGTGTACAAAAGCTTGTGAACTGTTTTGCTCCGTTAGGCTCCACACTCTCTAGCCAGCCAATACTTGGCCTCTGGCTAAATTATTCTTAACAGTTTCTGGCTTCATCTGCCCTGTCCGTCCTTAGATTTGGGGTTAGTTTGTTGCCCTGTGTGCTCACCTCTCTGGTTTCCACAAAAGTCATTAATTGAGTTTGGCCAGCTTTTTTTTTTTTTTTTTTTTTTTTAATTGAAAGGGTGGAAACAATCCTCTTCTACTCTATATCCTCATCAGAAATCAAAACTGTTTATTATGATATATTTGAAAATTTTTTACATCATTTCTTTTTTGTGTTTTTTTCCTTTCTTGCTTTTTATTGGATTTAGATGTTTCTTTCTCTTCTGCTAGTTTGACTTTTATAATTCCATTTGTTTTCTATTAGTGTTTATTACCTGAAAAAAAAAGTCCCATCTGAGACTAAACAGAGTTTGATGTTGATAATTATCTCCATCTTCCTTTAAAAGTGTGTAAGGGCCTTAGAAGATCTCTACATGCTCTTCTTCCATTTCCAATCTTGTATCTTACTATTGTACATTTTTTATATCTCTAAATTATTAGACATTGTTCTATGGAGTCAGGGCTTATTTGGATTTGTCTACTTGTTTGCTGCGTTTTTGCTCTCTCTCACTTTTATTTAACAGTTTTTTTCCAATTTCAATCATGAATTGTAAACTCTCACTTTCTTAAAATAGGTGTACTTTTTCGCACTCTTATAGTTTAGCTAAATGTACTGTTGTAGGATGAAATTTATTTTTTTAAGCACTACAGATTTTTCCTATTGATGTCTGATTTGTCTCTTCTTTTTTTTTTTTTTTTTTTGTAGTTATTTATTTTGAGAGAGAGAGAACGTGCTAGCAGGGGAGGGGCAGAGAGAGAGACAGGGGGAGAGAGAAAACCCCAAGCTGGCTTTGCACTTCCAGCCCAGAGCCCCTTGTGGGGCTCAAACCCATGAACTATAAGGTCATGACCTGAGCTGAAATCAAGAGTCAAGTACTTAAGCAACTGAGCCCTCCAGATGCCCCTGTCTCGTCTTCTCTTTAGCATTCTGTTTTGTTAAAATGTATCTTATTGAGGGTTTATTTGTATTTATCCTGTTTGGAATTAGTTGTGCTTCATGAATAGTAGATTCATATATATATTTCTTCCAGTTGTAAAAAATTCTCAACTATTGTTGTCTCTTAGACCATTATATCTAATCTTTTTGTTTTCTGTTTTATCCTGCAACCCCTATTAGGTGTATTTTGTACCTCCTTACTCTCTTTACCTCTTCTGGGACACTATCTTCAATGTATCTAATCTCCTATTTAATCCTTTAATTAATTTTTAATATGTTTGGCTATATTAACTTCTAGAAAATGTATTTGGTTGTTTTTCAAATTTGCTAAATGTTTTTTGATAGTTACTTGTTCTATGCTTATGTTTTTGCTTCCTCTTTTTATGTCTAAAAAAATTAAAAAAAATTTTTTTTGATGTTTATTTATTTTTGAGAGAGAGACAGAGCATGAGCAGGGGAGGGGCAGAGAGGGGGAGACACAGAATCCGAAGCAGGCTCCAGGCTCTGAGCTGTCAGCACAGAGCCCGACGCGGGGCTCGAACCCACGAACCACAAGATTATGCCCTGAGCCGAAGTCGAACGCTTAACCGACTGAGCCACCCAGGCGCCCCTATGTCTAAAAATTTTAAACAAAATATTTTATATAAAGTCCTTACATGATTATTTTGTTATCTAGAGTTTTAAAAAAATCTGTCATTGCTATCCTTTTTTCTACTGTTTCTCACTCATCATCAATTTGGCATTTTGTTTAATGTGTATAGTTTGTGATGATGGGTCATGGACTTGTATTGAGTGGTGCAAAGAGGAGTTCTATTTGTGGGAATTCTTTGCAGCTTATGTTGAAGGTGTGTCCCTCTCAAGTGTGGTTATTTGTTTAGTCGTAGGAGGAAAGATAGTAAAAAGAGGTTGTGGAAGAACATTTTGTATGTAAGTACTAAGTACTTGAGCACTGAGAAGTTCACTGTTTATTTTGTAGACATATAGTGAGTCAGGAAGATGAATTAAAGTAAGGATGAAGAAACCCAGAAGTGGTAGAATGTTTTGGAGTTTAAATCTATTAGATGACGTGGATCTTTTATTAAAACTCGAGGCAGGTTTGGGTCACCTGGGTGGCTCAGTTGGTTAAGCGACTGACTTCGGCTCAGGTCATGATCTCGCAGTTTGTGAGTTCGAGCCCTATGTCAGGCTCTGTGCTGACAGCTCAGAGCTTGGAGCCTACTTCAGATTCTGTGTCTCCCCCTCTCTCTACCCCTCCCCTACTCACGCTTTGTGTCTCTCTGTCTCTCAATAATAAATAAACGTTAAAAAAAAATAGCTCAAAAAAAAAAAAACTGCAGGCAGGGTCATTTTCATAGAGTGAGGCAGAATAGATATAATAATAGTAACAACCAAGGATTTATTAAGTATCTGTTAAATTTCAGGCATTGTGTGCAACTCCTTGCATAAACTTTTTTCATATGACTGCTACAACATAGACTTTAAATTTTTTAAAGATTTTATTTATTTTTGAGAGACAGATATAACACAGACTTTAAATTCGAGTGGTAATATCTATGCTTATAACAGTGTACTGAAATTGGATGGGATTAGATAACTTTACTATGGGTGAAAAACTATAAAATGAGGAGCCAGATTTTCCTGTCTTTGGTTATAAAATCCCTACTGTTTCAGACCCCTAATAGAATATTTTGGGGTTGAGAGAAATCAGGCTGCATGAAGCTTGAATGGGAAGACTACCTCATGTCAGTCAACTTAAGGTCTATATAATTTCTTAGCATGTTCTATAATTACAATAAATTAAGCAGCTAGCATATATTGAGTTCTTACTATATATTAAGGCCTGCTGCATGTAATCTCTCATTTAATACTAAAGACAACTAAATGAAAAATTGGTCTTATTTTTATATACATTTTTCAGATGAGGAAATAGAGACTCAAATATTATAACTAGTTTAGATAATGACCGAATAACAAGTCAGAGTTCAAAACCAGTCCATGCTCTATAAAAAGACTGTGCTGTACATGGGAGGAATGTAAAAGTGCACATGACACATTTTATGACATCAGGGATTTTACAGTTCAGTAAATGGTGATGGTACTTTTCAGTCAGTCTGTACTTTCTTTTGAGAACTGGAAATAGGAGTCAAATTCATCATACTCCTATATCTACTCATTTGTGTGACACTGCCTGTTGCACAATTTAATACCTTCAAGTTCTGTGTAAACATTCTTAAAGTTTATAGATATTTATTGTATAAATGAAAATATTGAGCTGTAGGAAGAGTTTTTGATATGGACCTTAAGTATTCTTTTGGATGGCTTGAGTTTTAAAGCACTTGTATACTTTTTTCTTTTTAGTATTTAACTATTTGTTAAAAAAAACTTTATCTGTAACTAATAATAACATTTTATATAATGTTACTGAGGTATAAAATGGAGAGGTAGAAATATATAAGTTTTTTCGGGTCTTTATAGTCTGAGTATTTATATTTTTAATTACTAGAATCAGATCAATAGTAACCATCTTCGAAGAGCGGAACAAGAGGTGGTCAGTCTACATGAGAAGGTGCAGTATCTTTCTGCACAGAACAAAGGACTACTTACTCAATTAAGTGAAGCAAAGCGCAAACAAGCAGAGATTGAATGCAAGGTAAATATATCAACTACCTAATGTTTTTGTCAAAATAATAATGCCTTTTTGTTTTGTCTCATTATTATCTTAAAACCAAATAAAACCAAAAAGAACTAGCTTTGTTTCCAACTTTTCCTGAACTTGGTTTGGTGGTTGCTTTCAGACAAGGTTAACTCATCATGCCTTGAGGTGGATTTCAGGCAGGAAACTTCATTTTCACCTACTTGGTTAAATGCTAGTGTAGGGAATTAAGTTAGCCAGGTGGTTGAAAATTGATATCTCTGTACAATTTTTATTTTGACTTGTAACCCTTTAAAAATGAAGTTTTAAAAATCGTAACCAAAAAGATAGGTAGTTTAGAGAGGTTAGGGCAACTCTGCTTTGATTGGTACCTTATCAGTAGACATTCAGTATTGATAAATGTTTTCTGGGTAGAAAGCAAAAGAAGTTTGTATATACCAATGGGTTGGGGAAATTGTGTGCCTTTCCCATTACTTTAATTTGTTTTTTTAAATTTTGTGTGTGTAAAGTGTTTGGATTTATAAAGCATCAAAAAATATTTGAATGCAAGTAAATTTTTTGTTGAAATTAATCTACAGTATAACAGTGGTGAGAGGGTGAGGGGATGTGGAGTGGGGTAGAAGGAGAGAGAAAGTGAAAGAGACAGTGTATGTGTGTTTGAGAGAGAGAGAAATAACTAAAGAGATGACTGTGATCTGAGCATTAGAATGGATTACTGAAGACAAGTTACAGGATTTTAAAAATAAACTAGTCATCCATCTTTCCATGGTGAGATAGCAGGAATGATGCCCTTTAGAGATTTCAGCCTTATTATTCTATGATAAGAAATAAGACTTTCAATGGCACATGTAAAGCTGTAATTCCATCAACTTGTTCTGGTGTCATTAAAAACCAAGAGTGAAGCTTGAATGGTTTATCAGTGTCACTGAAATCCAGAGATGAAATTACATCCTAATAAATATGCATGGCTGTTACAATTTACACTGACAGAAATCTGTAGGCAGTACTGAAATTTGTACTAACTTAAAATTAGTACCTCTGGAAAGTTATAACTAGACTAATTTAAAAATAAAGTGATGTGACATGAGGTTGTATCAATTTGATTCGTCTTTCTAATGTGTGATTGAGTTTTTATGATGCCGTATCGTCTCTGCTGACTTATTTTTAATAAAGAACTAAACTTAATCTTTTTTCATTACTGGTCTAAGTTTTCCTTAAACATTGGTTGATAACACTATGACTTGATTTAATATTGCTCCTCAAATGCCTTAGTAACTTAAGCTAAGTAAAGTGTCCTTTGGAAATAAATATTTGTTGAATTTGCTGATGAAAATGTATATACATATATGTATTTTTTTAATTTAAGCAATGGGCTCAGATTCAGAATTTTAGAGAATTTTAAGAACCAATATATATTTTGTTTAATCTTTAACTGTTCATTAATAAATATGTAAAATATGTTAAAGATGCTGATTCCCCAATCTCCCCCTGTGTTTACACTGTATATTGATTTATTCAATCTTTTATAATACCTTTTGTAGATTTTGAGAATGACCGGTGTGTTGTTACCCTAGCACCTAGTACATTCTAATCAAGTGTATATTTTTACCTTGTTATCTTGGAATAATAGTTCAGGAACAAACCTAACTTTTTCAAGGAAGCTAGTCCTTTAATTGTGTAAATCTGATTAATTTTCATTTATTTTTTTAAGGCTTTTATTTTTAGAGAGACAGGACGTGAGTGGGGGAGGAGCAGAGAGAGAGGGAGAATCTCAAACGGGCTGCGCCCTGTCAGTGCAGATCCCTAAGAGGGGCTCAAATTTACGAAACTGTGAGATCATGACCTGAGCCAAAATCAAGAGTCAGATGCTCAACTGACTGAGCCACCCAAGCACCCCTGATTAATTTTCATTTAGTTCTACATGATTATAGCTTATAATTTGTTGGTAAATAATTATTCAGGTTCATTTTATTTTTCATTTATGTAAAATATCAGGATACTGTTTTTAATATTAATGTTATTTTCTCTCTATAACTGTGTTTGAATATTCCCACTTAAAAATGAAACTAGTACAAGTCTGTGATCTCCAATATGAAAATTCAAAATACTCTGAAACCCAAACGTTTTCTCATAAATTTCACACCCATTGATTTGGATAATTTTTATTGTATCCCACTTGGTGTGTATTTTTATACTTTACTGTTTCATTGTGTTTAACACTGAGCATACTGTTTCATTATGGGTGTTGTTGCCACTAGAGAATACTAAGGTGCCACTAATACTACTAAGGTATGCACCTTATTACTTTTCTAAAATCTAAAAAATCTGAAGTTCCAAGACACACCTTGTGCCTAAGATTTTAGTAATGAGATTATGGGATTTGCTACATAAATATAAATTTGAAGATGACAGAAATATTTTAAATTTTCTGGTTCTACAAATATAGAGAGATATATAGACATAGATATATGTATGTCCATGAGAAAAGATGTATTAATTTTGAATTTGCAAAATTGTATGATAAGAAATTTTAAGTGAGGAAAATCAAAGTATTTTACTATGATTATAACATTATGCCTACATGGAATAATGATAGGAAGGAAACAGGAAGAAAATAAACCTATTGCTTATATATAATATAAATTTTGCTAGCTTAATACATACTCGTAATGCTTTGATTGTTTAACTGAGTATAAATCAAAGCAATCCGTCCCCTTTTACCTCATTCTGTTTCTGATTCTACCACATACCCCTTTTACTTTTTGCTAGGTAACTGCTTTTATTATTTTCTGATATATCCTTTTAGAGTTTCTTTTAGGCAAATACTAGCAAGTAAAAATATATAATTTTTCTTTTCACTTTCTTACATGAACGTTAACATACTATATGCTCCTCTTTTTTTATTTTTATTTTTTGTCACTATATTTTGTAGAGCTTTCAATATCAGTGCTTGAAGAGTCTTATTAGTTTCTAAGGTATATTGTTTTCCATTGCATGGATGTGCTATAGTATACTTAACTAGGTCCTTATTGGTGTGCACATGGATTGTTCCCAGTGTTTTGCTGTCACAGGCACTGTATAGTGAATAACCTTATACATATATAATTTCAGACATATAGAGTTATATCTACATATTCCTATAGAGGTATATCTATGTGTTCCTGTAATTTGATTGTTTGGTCAGTGGGTAAATATATTTGTACTTTCATAGATTTTGTCAGATAACACTCCTGACAGTTGTGCCATTTTGTACTTTGACCAGCAGGGCATGATAATACCTGTTTCTCTATTGTGTTACTTACAAAGTATATAGCCAGACTTTTCATTCTAAATAGATGCTATTTTAGGACATGTTTTGTATATTTTACAACAGTGATTCTCAAATAGGATTGGGAGGAGGTGAGATTATGAGACTTCAAAGAAGGATGGCATCTAATTATGTATTTGTCAAATACTTGGGCAGCTCTTATTTGTCAGTCTTATAGGCACTGGGGATTCAGTAGTGAAGAAGGTGGACACAATGTTTAGTGAGACAGTAAAGTAAAAAATACATAGGATTATCACGAATGATGTACTATAAAGTGGGAGGTAAGGAGAATTGGCAATAAAGGTGGAGTGCTAGGAAGTGGTGTCAAAGGTGGGGCGTGAAGAATAGCACAGAAGCAACCATATGAAGAGCCAGGGGAAGATCCTTGCATGAAAAAGCTCACAGAGTTCAAGATCCAAAAGCAGGAAAGAACCTGTTTGCTGAGACTTCTATAAAGCTTGAAAAGCTAATGAAATAAAGCTAGAGAAGCAGGTTGGGATTCCACTTCTTAAACATGTAAAATTTTAGAGTCCATGCTGTGGGAGGCCACTGAAGGTTTTAAGCAGGAAATCAACTGACTTTTTTTTTTTTCTGTTTTGCTGTCTTTGCTTCAGATTTCTTTTTTTCACTGTTAATTTTGAAATATATTTATGTTTACACAAAAGCAACAAAAGTAGTACATAGAGTTACCATAAGCCTTTTAATCAGCTTCTTCTAATGTTGACATCTTACATGTTAACATCTAACATGGTACATTTATCAGTACTGAGAAATGAATGATGGTACAATGTTATTACTAAACTATAGACTTTATTCAAATTTCCTCATTATATCTCCATCTCTTCCATTCTGTGACAGTTTCTTAATGCTTTGTTATTTTTCCTTACCTTGACTATTGAAGAATACTGGTCAGATATTTTGTAGAATATCCCTCAGTTTGGGATTGTCTGTTTTCTCCTGATTAGACTGAGGTTATGTATTTTAGGAAAGAATACAGAGTTGAAGTGTCCTTCTCAGCACATCATATCAGAAGACACTTCGTATAAATATATCTTACGGTTAATGCTGGTAACCTTGGTCATTTAAGTTGGTGTCTGCCAGCTTTCTCCACTACAGAACTTTTTTTCTCTTATACTCGGTTCATTATAAGCAAGTTACTAAGGCCAGCCTGCAGTCTGATGGCAGGCAGGGGTGTTAAGCCATACCTCCTCAAGGAAAATGTATTAGGGGCACCTGGGTGGCTCAGTCGGTTAAGCGTCCGACTTTGGCTCAGGTCATGATCTCGCGGTTCGTGAGTTTGGGCCCCGTGTTGGGCTCTGTGCTGACAGCTCAGAGCCTGGAACCTGTTTTAGATTCTGTGTCTCCCTCTCTCTCTCTCTCTGACCCTCCCCCGTTCATGCTCTGTCTCTCTCTGTCTCAAAAATAAATAAACGTTTAAAAAAATTAAAAAAAAGAAAAGAAAAAGAGAAAAGTATTAAAGAATTTGTGGGTATATGTTAAAACCACCACAGTAATTAATAAATATTGGGGGGGAACTATTTTAAGCCTATGCATATATGCTTAAAGTTTCAGCAACTAATTTTAGCATTTAAGCATTTATTAGGGGATACTGCTTGTAGCAATTAATGTAGTTTTTTTTTTTTTTTAATTTTTTTTCAACGTTTATTTATTTTTGGGACAGAGAGAGACAGAGCATGAACGGGGGAGGGGCAGAGAGAGAGGGAGACACAGAATCGGAAACAGGCTCCAGGCTCTGAGCCATCAGCCCAGAGCCTGACGCGGGGCTCGAACTCCCAGACCGCGAGATCGTGACCTGGCTGAAGTCGGACGCTTAACCGACTGCGCCACCCAGGCGCCCCTGTAGTTATTTTTTAAAGGAATATACATGCCATTGTGTGTGGAGGTAGGTTTAAGGTGAGTTTGGAGAGAGATGTGATATGAGATCATCAGGAAATAGCACAGGACAGAGTAGCTAGCTTGGGCCCAGCTGTTAGCATTTAAATAAAGAGAAATAGATAAATTCACAATCTATTTTTATAGAGAACCAATAAGACTTGGTGATTAGAGAGGGGGAAGATTAAGGTAAATTTTGGGTTTTTTACTTGATTAACATAATTTCATGTAATTTATAATATACATTTGAAAGTATTAATAAATTTACATAGCTAAATGTATATGTAATTTACATAAAATTTTGATTAGTATAATTTTTATAAATTGTTAATTAACATTAGTAAAGTAGTAGTTCTCTATTACTATTTTTTTTTTAGAAGGCAACCTCTTAATTTTTTTTTTTTAAATGTTTTTATTTATTTTTGAGATAGAGAGAGACAAAGCATGAACGGGGGAGGGTCAGAGAGAGAGAAAGGGAGACACAGAATTTGAAGCAGGCTCCAGGCTCCGAGCTGTCAGCACAGATCCTGACGTGGGGCTCGAACTCCACGGACTGTGAGATCATGACCTGAGCCAAAGTCAGACGCTTAACCGACTAAGCCACCCAGGCGCCCCTCTATTACTATTTTTTACTGTTTATTTTGAGAGAGAGTAAGTACATACGGGCTGGGGCAGGGCAGAGAGAGAGAGGGAGAGAGAGAATCCCAAGCAGGCTCCTGCTTGTCAGCACAGACGACTGACGAGGGGCTCCATCTCATGAACCATAAGGTCATGACCTGAGCTGAAATCAAAAGTTGGATGCTTAACTGAGCCACCCAGGCACCCCTGTATTACTTTTTAAAAAACTACTTCTACAACTTAGTGGCTTAAAATAGCAATAAGCACTAATATCCTAGAGTTTCTGTAAATCAGAAATTCAGGAGCAGCTTAGCCGGTGCTCTCTAGAGTTTAGAGTTTAGAGTCTCTTATGAGACTGCAGTCATTTGAAGGCTAACCTGAAGGATAAAGTGTTTTAGGTGGCTCTCTCCCATGGCTGGTGCTAAATTTCTCCTAAGGTTACCACCCTGTACATTTTTTATACTAATGATTACTAAATTGCAACTGAAGTAAATGGAGGAGCAAAATATTTTTGTATACTCTATATTTCTCTAACGTATTTTTTTCATATTTTGTTACTTCTGGATCAGTATAATTTGGCACAGATATTGTAGAATACAGTTTTGGGGTTTTTCTTTATGAAATTTTGAGGTAGTAGAGTTAAATATTATACTTTTCCTAGGAAGGTTAGAATTATGATATAATCTAATTTCAGTTCTCTTTAGCGTAATGTAAAAATTCATTGACATTTATTGCCTCAGAAAGAATATAATTTTTAAATATTGTCTAGCTAATATACTCTCTCAGCATCCATATTGCCTGTTAATCTGTTGTCCTCATTAGGTATTTGAAAGTTGTCAATATTTGTTCTTTTTTTTTTTTTAATTTTTTAAATGTTTCTTTATTTTTGAGAGAGAGAGAGCAAGAGAGAGAGAGTCAGCATGAGTGGGCAAGGGGCAGAGAGAGTGGGAGACACAGAATCCCAAGCAGGCTTCAGGCTTTGAGCTGTCAGCACAGAGTCTGCTGTGGGGCTTCAACCCATGAATCATGAAATCATGACCTGAGCCGAAGTCGGATGCTTAACCGAGTGAGCCACCCAGGCTCCCCAATATTTGCTCTTACATAAAAAATGAGCAGCTTTCGCAGTCAACAGTGATACAAATTTTTAATTAATTAAGTTCATTTTTATTTTAACATTTTATGCAACATTTATTTATATGAGTGCTGTTTATTTTTATTTATTTTTGAGAGAGAGACTGCGCACGAGCCAGGGAGGGACATAGAGAGAGAGAGAGAGGGAGACACAGAATCGGAAGCAGGCTCCAGGCTCTGAGCTGTTAGCACAGAGCCCAACGCGGGACTCAAACTCATGAACTGTGAGATCATGAGCTGAGCCAAAGTTGGACGCTTAACCTACTGAGCCACCCAGGCACCCCATGAGTGGTGTTTCTCAATGCTTAAAGATGGAATGCTATTCTATATATTTGGTCTTCATTTTATATCAAGTTCAGGAGATAATGGCAATTTTTTTCTCTCATTTAATCTATTTGTTATTTTTTAAATTTGAAGCAGATTACAAGTGTTTATGTTTTATTTTTGGTTTATTACATGGTTTATTTTTGGTTTATTTTGTTTCTTCCCTAGAACAAGGAAGAAGTGATGGCTGTGAGACTCCGGGAAGCAGATAGCATAGCTGCTGTGGCTGAATTACAGCAGCACATTGCTGAGCTGGAAATCCAGGTACCATATGAAAATAATAAAGGACACACAAAAATAAGGCAATAGTTTCTCCTTCCCTCTGCCCCTTTCCTGCACCATTTACATCTTCCTCCTAATAACTGTGATTGTTATTTTTTTGTGTTTGTTTCTGTTTTTTAAATTTTTTTTTTAATGTTTGTTTATTTTTGAGAGAGAGACAGAATGCGAGTGGAGGAGGGGGTGAGAGAGAGGGAGGCACAGAATCCGAAGTAGGCTCCAGGCTCTGAAGTGTCAGCACAAAGCCCAGCTCGGGGCTTGAACTCAAGATGGTGAGATCTTGACCTGAGCCGAAGCCAGATGCTTAACCTACTGAGCCCCCCAGGTGCCCCGAGTGATTGTTATTTTCAACACTTGTTCATTTCCAAGTCCATTTTTTTGGTTGTGGTAAAATACATTTAACATAAAATTTACTCTTTTAAAGTATACAGTTCTGTGACACTAAATACATTGACATTGATCTGCAACCAGTCTCCAGATCTCTTTTCATCTTGCAAAATTGGAAGTTGACCTATTGAACATGTCCTAATACCCCTCTTCCCCAAACCCCCAGAAACCACCATTCTGCTTTTCATCTCTGAATTAGACTATTCTAGGTACCTCATATAAGTAAGATGATACAGTATTTGTCTTTTTGTGACTGGCTTGTTTCACTTAGCATAATGTCATCAAGGTTTATCCATGTTGTATGTGAAAACATGTATTTCCTTTTTAAGACTGAGTGATATTCTGTTGTATGTGTATACCACATTTTGTTTATTTCTCCATTGGTGAACACTTGGGTTGCTTCCTCCTTTTGGCTATTGTGTTAATGCCGCTATGAACATGGTTGTACCCATCCGTTTGAATCCCTGCTTTCAATTCTTCGGGATTTACCCAGAAGTGGGATTGATGGATCATGTGATAATTTTGTGTTTAACTTTTTAAGGAATTGCTGTACTATTTGCCATAGCACCATTTTACATTCTCACTAGCCAATGCACAAGGTTCTTATTTCGCCACATCCTCACCAACACTTGTCAATTTTCTGGGGGTTTTGTTGTTGCTTGTTTGTTTTTTTATAATAGCCATCCTGATCAGTGTGAAGTGGTAGCTCATTGTGGTTTTGATTTGCATTTCCCTAATGATTAGTGATGTTGACCGTCTTTTCATTTGCTTATTTGCCATTTGTGTATTTTCTTTACAGAATCAGGTTGTTGTTGAGTTGTAGAAGTTGCTTATATATTCTCAGTGTCAGTTCCTTATCAGACTATAATTTGCAAATGTTTTCTACCTTCCTTTGGGTTGCCTTTTTGTTCTCTTATTGTTTTTTGATGCACAAAAGTTTTTATTTTTGTTAAATTTACCTATTCCCCCCCCACCCTTTTCAGATTTTTATTTAAATTCTGATTAGTTAACATAGTGTAATAGTGTTTTCAGGAGTAGAATTTAGTGATTCATCACTTAACATATAACACTGTATGCTCAGCACAACAAATGCCCTCCTTAATACCCATCACCCATTTATCTACCCTGTTTGTTCTATATAGTTAAGAGTCTCTTATGGTTTATTTCGCTCTCTCTCTTTTTTTCCCCTTCCCATATGTTCATCTGTTTTCTTAAATTCCACATATGAGTGAAATCATGTAGTATTGTCTTTCGCTGCCTGACTTATTTTGCTTACCATAATACACTCTACCTCCATCCACATCATTGTTTTTTAGAGTTTATTTATTTTGAGAGAGAGACCGAAAGAGAGAAAGAGCACATGGGGGAGGGGCAGAGAGAGAAGGAGAGAGAGAATCCCAGGCAGGCCCTACACTGCCAGCAAAGAGCCCAATGTGGGGCTCAATTGAACCCATGAACTGAACTGTGAGATGATGACCTGAGCCAAAACCAAGAGTTGGACGCCTAACAAACTGAGCCACCCAGGTGCCCCCATTCTCATCATTGCAAATGTCAAAATTTCATTCCTTTGGATGGCTAACTAATTTCCTACTTCTTCTTTCGTTGCCTCTGCTCTCAGTCCAATTTTGAGTGGAAGTTTATCATATTCGTACATTGCCAAAGCAATTTTCAAATGAGAATTCAAAAAGAAATGTTTTTTTTCACTCTATGTCTTATTTCTTATACAGTATAAGGTAGTAAATTTCTAATATGGGAAAAGTATTATGTTTAAAATCTTATTTCTTTAAAAATGTGTTATATTCTGTTTCAAGCTATAATAGAGTTTTTGCTACAGCATCTAGAATTTCTTCCTACTTGAAATATCCTTTGGTCTTAAATTTCAGTTCAGAATTTGCTTAGTTTTTAAGACATATATATTATAGCCTTATCTTTTGATCTGCATCAAAAGTAATTAAAAACACATTATGATTTGTGTAAGTTTATAAAAAGATAGCTTTTGTATTCTGTTGGTAATATTCCCTGTAAAGTAACACATATGCAGGAAAACTTTAGACATGAACTGACTGCATAATATATTTGTAATCAGCAATTTAAATCATGGTATCACAGGCAGTTCTAGTTTAAGCCTATAGTTTTCCAACATTAAGAAAATTATAAAATTTTGCTACATTTCTGTACATCTTAGTCACAAACAGCAAGATTTATATCACTCTTTTTATTTATTCTGAAATAGTAATTAAAACGAAGAGCCTGATATGCGGCATGTCTTGTTTAAAATGAAATATAACATCTGTTTTGAAAAATAGAAAAGAAAATGCATGAAATTTTCACCATCAGGAGTATGTTGGCATCAAATGGCTTTTGATTAAATAATCACTGGCATCCTAATTGCTAAATTCATTGGCACTTTTTCAGTATTTATCCTGCTTGAGTTTATTTCATTTGTCATTGTTAGCCAATCATCCTCTTTACATTCTCTCCTCTCTTGGCTTTCCTGCACCACTCACTTTTGCCTCTCTTCTTTCTTGTTTATTGTTTTTCAGTCTAAACATTCAGTTCTGAATGTTTATATTCTTCTGAAAATCCAAGTTTTTGGCTTTTTGAGAGCTGTGCTCAAATGAAAGGTCTCACATGGCTTCAGGAGCTATCTTGTATGACAACAAATCCTAATGTAACTCCAGGCATAGCATGTTTCCCCTAACCAATAATTTTTAAACCTTTTTTAAAAAGCCATTTTAAAAAATACTAACACAACGTACAGAGAAGTTCATAATACAAAGCAACAACATAATATGGGTAAACACATTACCCATATAATCACTGTTCAGGTCAAGATAGAGGATATTGCCTATACCCCAGAAGTCTACCCAATCATACCCTACTCCCTTATCTTGAGTTTTTTGGTAATCGCTCCTTTGCTTTTCCTTATAATTGTGTCATCTTTATATGCCTTTCTGTACAGTTTAATTTTGAGTAGAATCTTATTGAATTTTTTAATTTTTGTCTGTTCTTTGTTCAACATTATTTTAGAAAGAGTAATCATTTTTATTGTTGTACATGTTCCATTTTATGAAAACATCATAATGTATCTCTCCATTTTAATATTAGTGGTCATTTGGGTGTTTCCCAGTTGGGACTGTTTTGAACAGTGCTGTGATTATGAGCAATCTTGTGCACTATACTGACCACACGTACATGTTTCTCTAGCATGTATACCAAAACTATTCCAAAGTGTGGAATAGTTATGTCACAGAGCATGCAAATCTTCAACTTTATTTTCCAAAGGGCTTGTACCAGTTTAAACTCCCAGCAGCAGCATATGAAAGTTCTTGCTTGTTCCATATCCTCTTCAACACTTGATGGTGAGAGATGCTTTAACTTGTGCCATTCTGATGGGTACACATTGATATTTTGTCATGGTTTTAATTGCCATTTACCTGATCGCTAATGATGTTGGCCACTTAGATTTCCTCTTTTTTAAAGTACCTGCTAAAGTCTTTTTGTATGTATTTTTCTACTGGGTTGTCTTTTTCTTTGGATGTGTAGTTCTTTATTTATTGAGATTATGTTTTGCAAATACCTACTCCTACTCTGACTTGTCTTTCATTGTTGTTTTTTAATTTGTATCTTTTGATGAGTGGAGTAATAGTTTTAATGGACAGTAGACCACTCCCCCCAGAAGTTGCACAGGCATTTCAAATTCAACGTGTTTAAAATTATATGTGTTCCTAGGAGTGCCTGGGTGGCTCAGTCGGTTAAGCGTCCGATTTCGGCTCAGGTCATGATCCTCTGGTCCGTTAGTTGGAGCCCTGCATCGGGCTCTCTGCTGTCAGTTCAGAGCCTGGAGCTTGCTTTCGGATTCTGTGTCTCCCTCTCTCTCTGCCCTTCCCCCACTCACGCTCTGTCTCTCTCTGTCTCTCAAAAAATGAATAAACATTAAAAAAATTTTTTTTAATTATATGTGTTCCTATTTCATTCCCTCCAAATTTTTTTTTGTATTAAGCCTTCTTTTTTTTTTTAATTTTATTTATTTATTTTGAGCAAGAGAGAGACAGAGAGCATGAGTGGGGGACAGGCAGAAAGAGAGAATCCCAAGCAGGCTTCACACTGTCAGAGCAGAGCCTGATGGAGGGCTCAGTCTCACAAACTGTGAGATCATGACCTGAGCTGAAAGCAAGAGTTGGGACGTTTAACTGAGCCACTCAGATGCCCCTGTATCTCAAGTCTTCATCAATGGTATCATCTCTTACTGAATTGTTCAACCTAGTAGGAACTTCACTTACACGTTTTTTTTTAGCCCTTTACATCAAGGCTATATAGAGAGAGAGAGTATATAAACTTTCAACTTTACTGGATAATACCAAATTATTTTTACAAAATGCTTGTTCTAGTTAACATTTCTACCAACCTTTTACCTACTCACCTACTCTTGTAGATTGGCTTTCAGATAATTTTTCATAACTCATACAGACTGATGTGTCTTGCCTAGCTCTTCAGTTCCTTCAAAGGAGAAAAGTGCTGAGTAAATCTAAAACTAAATCAAAGGTAATTTTAATTTCAGAAACTTTTCTTTCACTCTTTCTTAGCCTTTCTATTCCCCCAGCCATTCCCTGAATTCTTCTGTCCCCAGCCTTACCTGAACGATTGTAGTAACTTCCTTGCCAGTTCTCTTTTCTCTAGCCTCAGCTCTTCCACAAAGCTATCAGAATTAGCTTTCTACAACATAAAAAAAACTTTTATTGACTGTCTTTTACCTAGCAAATCATATCAAAGTTCCTCAGCATAAAATGCTTACCTTCTCATTGTTGCCCCAATCTGCATTACCTATCCGTCCTCCCTCCCTGCCCACTACACATACACACACTTTTCAAAATTTTCACATTCTTTCAAAATTCTGTACCATTCTGCAAACTACTATGCCTTCCTTAATTGATATTTCTCTGTACCCCCTAGTCCTCTGCTTTTAAGGTATTTCTTCTTACTGAGTTCTCCATGGCTAGCTCCCTCTTAATACATTTAGTAAATTTGTTTTCAGTAAACATTTTGATGATTCAACTTTCATTCATTTGCTCATTGCATGCAGATTAAGATCCATGAATAGATCTCTTGCTAAAATCTGAAACTGCTTTTTCAATTATAAGAATAATACATTTTAGGTTGTTCTTAGTCATGGAAATATTTTCAATCATTTTCAGGTTCCACTAGGGGGAGAACTCTGTCAAATATTTTGATATTTCATATTTCTTTGGACTAACTCTTCCAATTAACATTACTCTCTTGTGAATAAAATTTTTTCCTATAGAAGGAAAAATAGGATAAAAACAGAGAGCAAGGCAAGCTATAAGATACTCTTAAATACAGAGAACAAACTGAGAGTTGCTGGAGGGGATGGGGATGGGGTGATGGGCATTAAGGAGGGCACTTGTTGGGATGAGCACTGGATGTCATATATAAGTGATGAAACACTGGGTTCTACTCCTGAAACCAACACTACATTGTATGTTAACTAACTTGAATTTAAATAAATGAATTTAGAAAATTATCCGCCATAAACCAATTTCTCTCCAACTCTTCACTTAATAAACTATATTATTATGTAATCTGTTATTAATATAATTAAGGCCTTCTTAAAGTATATGAAATTATACTTGTATAAGTGTCCTATTTAGATGAGGAAATACATCAAGTGAACAAATACTCATTTGTATAAACACAGTATTTGGTAGTAGATACACTTGTGAGGCTGAAGTTTATTAAATTTGATTTCAAAGATGCTTCAGTCAACTTGAAACTTTAGGTCTGATTTAAAGTTTATAAACTTTCCTTGGAGCATCTGGGTGGCTTAGTTGGTTAAGTGTCTGACTCTTGGTTTTGGCTCAGGTCATGATCTTACGGTTTCATGAATTCGAGCCCCACATCGGGCTCCAAGCTGACAGTGCAGAGCCTGCTTTGGATTCTCTGTCTCCCTGTCTCTCTTTCCTTCCCTGACTTTCTGCTAGTTCCTTGTTCATTACCTACTTAGTAGCTTCCAGTGGCTTTCAGGACAGAGTTCAAAGTCTGGCTTCTCTGCACAAGACTCTCGTTGCTCTAATCTTCCCTCCCTTTCTAGCTTCATTTCCTACTTTTTCTAGCATTTACCTATACTTGAGCCACAATAAACTGGTTAAGAATCCTGCAAATTGAGTTGCCTGGGTGGCTCAGTTGGTTGCGCATCTGACTTTTGATTTCAACTTAGGTTAGATCTCATGGGTCATGGGATCAAGCCCTTCAGCTGACTCTGCACTGACAGTGCAGAGCCTGCTTGGGATTCTCTCTCTCTCTCTCTCTCTCTCTCTCTCTCTCTCTCTCTCTCTCTCTCTCTCTTTCTCTCTCTCTCTCTCTCTCTCTCTTTCTCTCTCTCTCTCTCTCTCTCTCTCTCTCTTTCTCTCTCTCTCTCTCTCTTTCTCTCTCTCTCTCTCTCTCTCTCTCTCTCTCTGCCCTTCTCTCTTCCCGCACACTTTCTCTCAAAATAAATAAACTTAAAAAAAAAAATCCTTTAAATCCCAGTTCACTCTGTTTTTCTTCTCTTCTCTTTTGATCTTGCTTTTCATTCAGAGGTCAGCTTAAGTTTGACCTGCTGTGATCAGCCTTCTCTCATGATGCCATCCCAGTCTATTTTGTTGTCTTTGCTCCACTAACCCACTCGGTTATAGACTTCTTTTATAAACCATCTCACACTATTTTAATTACTCGTGTTGAAAAGTCCCGATGTGACTAAAAGAATAGATTAAACTATTAATTTGAATGTGGTATTGGACTCAGTTCAATAAATATTTATGGAGTGCCTACTATGGGCTAGTCACTACTCTAAATACTTTAGAAGAATTAGTGAACAAAATACACAAAAATCCCTTTCATTTTCAAGTTTAATGGTAGAGAAGTCAGATAAATAAAATAAATGAATCATATAGTGGGTAATTTAGAAGATGATGAATACAATGGAGAAAAAAAATGTAAGAAAGGAAGAGGGTTGGAATGTTGGGGGTAGGTTACTTTTACTATTTTAAAATAATGTTGTAGGGGCACCTGGTGGCTCGGTCGGTTAAGCATCTGACTTTGGCACAGGTCATGATCTCATGGTTTGTGAGTTTGAGCCCCACATTGGGCTCTCTGTTATCAGCACAACACTCTCTCTCAAAAATAAAAAAAAACCTCTTTTTTTAAAGTGCCATTTTGAAAAATAAAAAGTAATAATGTTGTAAGAAATGGCATATTAGAAGGGGATATTTAGGGGCACCTGGATGGCTCAGTCAGTTGAACATTCAACTCTTGATTTCAGCTCAGCTTGTGATCTCAGGGTCATGGGATTGAGCCCCTTGTTGGGCTCCACCTGCTTAAGATTCTCTGTCTTTCCCTTGCTTGCACTTGCTCACACATGCTCTCTCTCTCTCTCTCTCTCTCTCTCTCAGGAAAAAAAAAAATGGTTGGGGGGTGGGATAGTTAAAGATTTCAAGCAGGTGAGGCATGCAAATTTAGGGAAAGAATTCCCTGCTAAGGTATTAATAAAAGCAAAGAGCCTAAGGCCAGGATCATGTCTGATTCGAGCCCTTGGGTGAAGTAAGAGGGGAAGTAGAGGAGGTCTGAGGATTAAATAGGGCAGATTATGTAGGGCCTAAGAACTTTGGCCTTTGTCTGAATAAGATAGAAAAGTCATTCAAGGGGCGCCTGGGTGGCTCAGTCGGTCAGGTCATGATCTCGCGGTCTGTGAGTTCAAGCCCCGCGTCAGGCTCTGTGCTGACAGCTCGGAGCCTGGAGCCCGCTTTTGTTTCTGTGTCTCCCTCTCTCTCTGCCCCTCCCCCATTCGTGCTCTGTCTCTCTCTGCCTTTCAAAAATGAATAAATGTTAAAAAAAAAAAAAGAAAAGAAAAGTCATTCAAGGTTTTTGAGCTTAGGAGTGATCAATTAGAAGACATTTAACCTAGCAATACTCCATGGTACATTTATACACCACATCTTCTTTATCTATTCATCCATTGATGGACATTTGAGTTCTTTCCATACTCTGGTTGTTATTGGTAGTGCTCCTATAAACATTGGGGTGATTACTCGGCAGTCATAAAGAATGAAATCTTGCCATTTGCAACTACGTGAATGGAACTAGAGGGTATTATGCTAAGCGAAATTAGAGAAAGACAAATATCGTATGACTTCACTCATATGAGGACTTTAAGATACAAAACAGGTGAACATAAGGGAAGAGAAGCAAAAACAATCTAAAAACAGGGAGGGGGATGAAAACATAAGAGACTCTGAAATATGGAGAACAAACAGGATTACTAGAGGGGTTGTGGGAGGGGAGATGGGCTAAATGGTTAAGGGGAATTAGGGAATCTACTCCTGAAATCATTGCTGCACTATATGCTAACTAACTTGGATGTAAATTTTAAAAAATAAGTAAAAATTAAGAAGGAAAAAAAGACATTTAACCCATTAAAAAGATTTAATTGAACTTGATTCAGAAAAAATGCTTTTAAGAGTAATTCATAGTATTTAGGAGGGAGGAAATGGTGGTTAAAAAGTGTTTCCTCTTTCTCTTAGTGGAATTTTCCACCTTTATTCATTGATCCAAATGTTATTTATTAGTCAAGGACTTTATTTTTACATTCATATTAAATAGAACTTGCTCTGCTTTGCAGGTGGAACAAAACACAGAAAAGTTCATTTTGTTCAGATAGTTGAATAAAATTGGTAGGAATTAAACTGAAGCTTTCTGATATTTAACCTGGAATTGAATTTGTATTTTGGTTATTATAAAGATAAGCAGATTAATTTGTCATAACCATATTAAAAGCTTTTGGGGGTCAAGCACATCTATAAAATTAATGCTGCTTGGTTATAAGTAATGGAAAAATTTTAATTTAAAACAGTGTAGTTCTACTCAAATCCAACTTTTTGTTCTTTTCCTGGTAGCCAGTAACATTTACCCACTTTCGTTAGTTTGCCCAGCAGATAACCTCTAGGGATGCCTCACATGGGCAATACCCCAACCACTCGTGGCTTAAAAAACACCCACTCAAAATTCTGTTCTGACCTAAAATGAGTGAGTTAGGTTTAAATCAGTGTGCCCAGATCAGTATGCAGTTTTGGCAGAGATGGAGAGGAAGTGATAAAATCTTTATCACTGAACTTTAAAATATGTGTTTTAATAACATTAAATTACAGTGACATTACTAAATGATGGTGTTTTTCATAAAGCTTTGTGATCAGTCTGTGCTTTCCAGTTTCCTGAGCTAATTTGTTAATGGTTTCACAACAGGTGGTAGTTTATCTGCCAGCTCTTGGCTAACAAACTTCTTTTTGGAAGTTTCCCCGCCCTTGAAGTAAAATGGTTTTCATTTTGAGCAACTTAAATAGTAAAATATTTTTCATTTTTCTTAAATGATTTTCTCAAAATCTTAAGCATTTTAAATTATGAATATAGCTATTCTGTAATTTTACCTAGTTTTAATAATAATTCTCAGCAGAGGAAGTTAGATATATAGAATATTTTACTCAGCTTGCTATGTAGTCATTAAGTGTTATAAAATTCAGTTAAAATTTTTTTTTTTACTTAGGTGTTCAGATTCTTTGGTATCCAACTTTAGTATGCAGTTAAATATGAAGAAATTAAATACCTAGAGGTTTCTAAGTTATTGCTGTATGTAGCATCTGAAGAATTACTGAAGAGTGATTAGACCTTTAAATACCATCATGGCAATGATCATCTTGGTGTTATTAAAAGTTACTAAGGTTTAGTTTATGTACACCTGGCATATACATCTTGGTCTCTCATACCATTCTCTAGTAAAAGAAACCAAGGCTCCTCAGAGAAATAGCTGATTCCAGGGCTGGGACAGGAAATACAGTAAGGACGAAGATGAGCCTAGACACCTTATAATACTAGAGAAAGGAGAAGCTCAAAAACAAAATCCTATATTAATAGGAGTATCTTAAAGGGACAGATGAACCAACCTAAAGAGCTCCTAATGGCCAAAGGTAGAACAATTAAGGAAAAAATACTTCATAGTAGATTGTAACTCACAGTATAAAGTAAGTATCCAAGGGGCACCTGGGTGGCTCAGTCAGTTAGGCATCCAACTGTGGCTCAGGTCATGATCTCACTGTTCGTGGGTTTGAGCCCTGCATCGGGCTCCACACTGACAGTGTGGAGCCTGCTTGGGATTCTCTGTCTCTCCCTCTCTCTCTGCCCCTCCCCCATTCATAACTCTCTCTCAAAAATAAAATAAATAAACTTAATAAAATATCCATGAGTCCATACTGATATAAATAATGATTAAAAAAATAATAAATGAGGGAAAAGAGATAAATTTCTATGCAGAAGAATTCTAAATAATTGTTGTAGATATTCTACCCTTAAGGAGAAGAAAAATAAGTGCTTCTCCTTAAGTGTGGACTGTGCACAATGACTTCCCTCTGAAGGGTACAGTATGGAAAAGGCAGAAAAAAAAAGAGTAACTGTATAGTGGAGAAACTTCACAAACACTACCTCAACACAGATAATCAAGGTCAACATCAGTAGTTATTAATCATATTGATAGTTCGTACCCTTGATACGGTATGAAAATGGTATTTCTGTAGTCTTTTAGTAATCTTTATACCCCATTCTTGACATGAGAAGAAATGTCAGACAAAGTTCAATGGTGGGGCATCCTACAAGATACTTGACCAGCACTCCTCAGAGCTCATCAAAAACAAGTAAAGTCTGAGTAACTATCACAGCCAAGAGGAGCCTAAGGAGACATGACAGTAAAATGTAATGTAATGTGGTATCTTACATAGGATCTTAGGGCAGAAGAAGGACATTAGCTCACAAACAAACAAAAAAAACTAAGGAAATCTGAATAAACTGTAGACTTTAGTTAGAAATATATCAGTATTGGTTCATTAATTATAATGAATTATAACAAATTTACCACAATAATGAAAGATGCTAATAATAGGGAAACTAGTGCAGGAGGTATATGGGAACTTTCTGTCTTCTCATTTTTTCTGTAAATCAAAAACTGTTCTTTAAAAAGTCTATTATAAAAAAATACTTTATATAATCTCGTGGTTTTTTGGGACCCTTGGAATCCTATAAATTTAAGTATTCATCACAAAATTGATTTGCTTCTAATTAAACTATGATTTATAAGAAATATTTTCTAGCTTTTGACTTTATGCAAATGCTGACTTTTCATATGGACATGTAGTTGGTCCTATAAGAAAGATCACTTTAAAATGTGTATTTGTGTTTGTTCTTTCTCTTCACAAATGGAATTAAGTCAGTCTTAGCATTAAAATTTTTTTTAGATTTATGTTCTCCCTTACATACTTTCAAATTACCTTATTATTTTCTTAAAAGTATTTATATGTACTTTTTTCTAGTTGCTAAACCATAAAAAATATTCAAACCTTTTTTGTGCATGACTTTAAATTACAGGAAACTGTTTTAGAAACTTTATCAATAGTATGTGAGATGAGTATGATTTTGTTTTTAGATGTTTCAAATGAGTCACCTTGAAGTCACAGAGAGGCTACCATTTACCACAGTTACTATTATGATTAATTTTTCTTTGGGCAAAGTACAAATCAGTAATAACTTACTAGAGCTTAGTGGTTGCTATTGATGTTTCAGTAAGGTTATGTTGATTAATCACGGTGATTACTTATCACCTGTCAGGGATTTACTCATATCATTGGGTTTTCTTCTATAGTAATTTCATATGCAGTTATAATTTGCTTAATATATTTTGCTTTAATAAATGCATCGAAAATACCAAATTAGGACTTAAAAATTGTCCCCCTGCTGCAAGTTAACATGGTTGCCTCTGTGACCGTTGAACATAGTTTCATAATATAGCCTCGAAAAAAAGTATTATTTAACCTTTAAAACAGCAAAGATATTGCCTTCTTATGGCCTCTGAAATATTTTAGCTTTACAAAGGAGAAAGAGAGCGCTTGGATATATGTTTAGCATAGTCTCTCTTTGAGGTATATTTTTTATCTGTGCATGTAATTTAAAATATTTTTTAAATGTAAACTTTACACTTGCATTTGAGACTAAGCAACCTGCATTGTGTCATGACCCTTCTAATACCACAAACTTTCTGTAATACTTCTCCCAGTGAAAAACCCACATCCTATGTATAACCTTAGATTTATTTTGAAATCTCTATGAAGAGAGCATAGAGATTACTAATTGTTTCTGTTATTTCCTTTAAGGGTGTGATGTCTATTTGTAAACCTTGTTTGAAGTTTTAATTTGAAAAGCTTAAAATGTTAAACTATGCCAAATACTGATTTCCTATTCTAAAATTATAAAAATGTATCAACTAATTATAAATTTCAATTGAGAATTGGGTGGCATATTAAACATCTGTAGAACATTCAAGAAAGGAGAAAGGAATAGTGCTTCTAATAACCAATACTTCTAATACCACTGGCCAGGAGAATATCAGCAAAGGCAAATTTAATGATAAGCCACTTTTTTTTTCTGTTTTATTGCTCTTCTTATTTTTATTATTTCCTTCCAGGTTAGACTTACTTTGTGTTCTTTAACTTCTTAAGATGGATGCAGAAATCCAACATCATTTTTATTCTTTTTTTTTTTTTTTAACGTTTATTTATTTTTGAGACAGAGAGAGACAAAGCATGAACGGGGGAGGGGCAGAGAGAGAGGGAGACACAGAATCAGAAGCAGGCTCCAGGCTCTGAGCCATCAGCCCAGAGCCCAACGCGGGGCTCGAACTCACAGACCGCGAGATCGTGACCTGAGCTGAAGTCGGACGCTCAACCGACTGAGCCACCCAGGTGCCCCACATCGTTTTTATTCTTTAAAAATATTGGTAACCACTCTTAAATAGGAGAATTGTTAAACCATAGTAAATCCATACTTGTCATAGTCTCTATCTTCAAGAAAGACTAAAGATCTGCAAGACATATTAAATGAGAAAAATCATAGACAATGTAGTACATAATTCCGTGTGTGTTTTAAAAAGTATATGTGTGTGTACTACCTGTATACACATATTTATGTTTAAATACATTAGAGTAGTCTGCTGTGATACCTGTCAAAACTGTTGACAGTGTTCCCTCTGAGGAGAGTAAAGGGCTTAGTGCAAAAGAGTAAGGGGCAGGAGTTTACTTTTTACACTATATGAACTTAGATGATTACTATTGTAATTTTTGAAAAGTATATGCATTTAAACGTATATACTTTAAGATAATCATTGCTAGAATGGAAATGAGAATTAGAACTTCCAAATAATCATAGGAAAATAGCAACAAAGAAAACTTGGTTCATCAAACAAAAGTGCTGTACTCATTCTGTGGCCTTGAAGTCCCTGAGTTGTCTGGCTCCTGCCTACTTCTCTTGACTGTGTCATAAACCACACTACCCTTCATGTGTTATGCTCTAGCAACACCATCCTCCTTTATGTTGCTTGCACCAAACTTATTCATTCCTACATGAAGGCTTTTGCTCTTACTCTACTCTGCATTTGGACACTATGCTCCCTGAGCCATTCTGTGGTGGTTCCTTCTCATCATTTTTATCTCAAAAGTCACCCACTCACAGATTTTCCCTGACCACCTTTGTAAAGTTGGACCCTTACACTGTTTACTCTCTGTTTCATCATCATGTTTTATATTGTTTATGACTCTTATCAGAGTCTTTAATTATCTTCACATCAAGAATTAACTCACTCCCGTGAATACTGTTAGAACCTTATTTATATTATTTACTGCAGTATGCCTTTTACCTGGCATATAACAGGTGCTCAAAAAACAATTGCAGAATGAGTTTTAGGGGGCAGAAAACAGCCATCTTTAAGAGAGTTTGATACTCTTTTTTTTTAATTTTTAATTTTTTTATTTTAGAGGGAGAGTGTGCTAGAGCAGGGGAGAGCGGTGGGGGGGAGAGAAAGAAAAAAGCGAGAGAGAGAAAGAGAGAGAGAGGAAGGAAGGGAAGAAAGAGAAAAGAAAAGAAAAGAAAAGAAAAGAAAAGAAAAGAAAAGAAAAGAAAAGAAAAGAAAAGAAAAGAAAAGAAGAAAAGAGAGAGAGAGAGAGAGAGAGAGAGAGAGAGAGAGAGAGAGAGAGAGAGAGAATGAATATCTTAAGTAAGCTCCATGCTCAGCACAGAGCCAGACATGGGGCTCCATCCTACCACCCTGGGATCATGACCTCAGCTGAAACCAAGAGCCAAACACTTGACCAACTGAGCCACCCAGGCTCCCTGAGGGTTTGATATTCTGTGCCATAAGAGGTAGTAGCATGTTCTAAGGACCACATATGTAAAGATTTATTTAAATAAATGGTGTCCCAGAGGTAGATTGAAACTGATCCTATACTTTTTTTTTCCTTTTCTTTGCAATTTTTTATTTAAATTCTAGCTAGTTAACATTTAGTACAATACTGTTTTCAGGAGTAGATTTCAGTGATACATCACTTCCATATAACACCTAGTGCTCATCATATCAAGTGCCCTCCTTAACACCCATCACCTATTTAACCCACCCCCCACTCACCTCCCTCATTCAACCCTCAGTTTGTTTTGTATCTTTAAGAGCCTCTTATGGTTTGTTTCCCTTTCTTTCTTTTTTCCCGTCTCATAAGTTCATGTGTTTTGTTTCTTAAATTCCACATATGAGTGACATTATATGGTATTTGTCTTTCTCTGACTGACTTATTTTGCTTAATACCCTCTAGCTCTATCCACATTGTTGCAAATGGTAAGATTTCATTCTTTTTGATGGCTGAGTAATATTTTAATATATAGAGAGAGACAGAGACAGAGACAGGCAGACACCACCTCTTCTTTATCCATTCATCAGTTGATGGACATTTGGGTTCTTTCCATAGTTTGGCTATTGTTGATAATGCTCCTATAAACATTGGGGTTCATGTAACTCTTCAAATCTGTATTTTTGTACCCTTTGGGTAAATACCTATAGTGCAATTGCTGGATTGTAAGGTAGTTCTGTTTTTATCTTTTATGGAATCTCCATACTCTTTTCCAAAGTGGCTGCACCAGTTTGCATTCCCACCAACAGTACAAAGAGAGTCCCCCTTTCTCTCCACCCTCGCTAACACTTGTTTCCTGTTTTGTTAATTTTAGCCATTCTGACAGGTGTGACTTGTTATCTCTTCATGGTTTTGATTTGTATTTCCCTGATGATGAATGATATTGAGCATCTTTTCATATGTTTGTTAGCCCTCTGGATGTCTTCTTTGGAAAATGTCTGTTGAGGTCTTCTACCCATTTCTTAATTGGATTATTTGTTTTTGGGGGTTCAGTTTGAAAAATTCTTGATAGATTTTGGATACTAACCCTTTATCAATATGTCGTTTACAAATATCTTCTCCCATTCTGTAGGCTGCCTTTTAGTTTTGTTGATTGTTTCCTTTGCTGTGCAAAAGCTTTTTATCTTGATAAAGTCCCAATAGTTCATCTTTGCTTTTGTTTCCCGATTCCAGAGATGTGTTTAATAAGAAGTTGCTCTAGCCGAGGTCAAAGAGGTTGTTATCTGCGTTCTCCTCTAGGATTTTGATGGTTTCTGGTGTCACATTTAGGTCTTTCATCCATTTTGAATTTATTTTTGTGTGTGGTGTAAGAAAGTGGTCCAGTTTCATTCTTCTGCATGTTGCTGTCCCATTTTCCCAACACCATTTGTTGCAGAGACTGTCTCTTTTCCACTGAATATTCTTTCCTGTTTTGTTGATTAGTTGACCATATAGTTGTGGGTCCATTTTTGGATTCTCTATTCTGTTCCATTCATCTGTGTGTCTCTTTTTGTGCCAGTACCATATGGTCTTGATTTCTACAGGTTTGTACTACAGCTTGAAGTCTGGAATTATGATGCCTCCAGCTTTGCTTTACTTTCTCAGTGATTCTATAATTTTGTATCTAACAAAATAGTAAATAGGGCTTTTTTTTTTTTTTTTTTAAGGCAACTACTTTTCTACTTTAAAAGCAGCCTGAGGGGCGCCTGGGTGGCTCAGTTGGTTGAGTGTCCAACTTCAGCTCATGTCACGATCTCGCGGTCTGTGAGTTCAAGCCCTGCGTTGGGCTCTGGGCTGATGGCTCAGAGCCTGGAGCCTGCTTCGGATTCTGTGTCTCCCTCTCTCTCTGCCCCTCCCCCATTCATGCTCTGTCTCTCTCTGTCTCAAAAATAAATAAATGTTAAAAAAAAAAAAATTAATTATAAAAGCAGCCTGAAAGGAAAAGGAGCAAAACCTAGTGCAGTAAACTTTAAACATGACAGCTAAGAAAAGAAATAAACTAGTCTAGAACAAAGAGGCCTAGTAGGGCTTGGCTTCTAACCTCAACTGTCTCCTTTTCCTATCCTGTTCACCAAGCTAGATAGGTAAGTCAGCAAAATCGCCCGAAGATTCTTTCATATCCCAGATGTAGAGAGAAAGAAAATGAGTATGTAATTTTCTGAATGAGGAATTTCAGAAACTTCTGGAAGAACAATCCAGTCAAAGAGATTAGAAAATGAAAATCTGGATTTTAAAGTGAAGGCCTTGGGGATAACACACTGAATTTGGGGAATTAGACGAATCTTAAAACCCAGGTTTTGACATATATCCTCCCAGTTAGATAATACAGATATTTAACAAAACCTCAGAAGAATAAGGTCCTTATTTAGCCAGGTTCTTCCTTTCCCTGTGTTATTCCTCAGGCTATACAAAAGTTCTCAAAGAAACTTGAGCTTGGAGGGCAAAGAAAATAGATTTTTAAATATGGTGGAAAAAAGAGTTAGTAAGTAACCTACATTCTTAAAGCATTTGAAATATCTTGACAGTCACCCAGACATGAGCATGAGAAGAAATGGCACAGCAACTTGGTTTATATTATTTCAGCAAAAAAAGAGAAAGAAAGAAGGAAGGTAACTTAAGGATAAGAGAGGAATTACAATTGCTTCATGCTATGAAACAAACATGACTTCAATAAAATTAAGAAATCAAAAGATGATAAAAAAAATACTGATGTAAGAAATAAGATGGTGCTAGGGAAGCAAATTGAAACCCAGTGCATCACTGCAGAGACTAGAAAAGAGTAGTCTATTCAATAAGCAGTGTTGAAAAGTGGAATACTGGCATGGAAGAAAAGCTTGAGATAATCATAGTGAATGCAGAGATTAAGAATGTAAAACAGTTATTAGCTAACAGGTATGGATGAATGATAGATAATCTAACACTAAGGATAACTGGTGTCCCACAATAAATAGAAAGAAGATGTATTAAAAAAAATATGAACAGTTTCACATATGAGTGAAATCATGATATTTGTCTGTCTCTGATTGACTTATTTCACTTAGCATTTTACCCTTAGATCCATTGTGTTGTTGCAAATGGTAAGTCTCATTCTTTTTTATGGCTGAGTAATATTCTTTTGACTATATCTACCATATCATTTCTCTCATGTGTGAAATTTAAGAACCTAAACAGGGGCACCTAACTGGCTCAGTCAGAAGAGCATGCGACTCTTCATCTCAGGGTCGTGAGTTCAAGCCCCATATTGGGTATAGAGATTATTTACAGACAGACAGACAGACATACACTTAAAAAAAAAAAACGCACAAAAACCCGCACACTCTTTAAATACAGAGAACAAACTGGTGGTTACCAGAGGAGAGATAGGTGAAATAAAGAAGATTAAGAGTATACTTGACCTGCTGAACACTGAGTAATGTATAGAATTGTTGAATCTCTATATTGTACACCTGAAACTAATATAACATTGTATGTTAATTACACTTAAATTTAAAAAATATATAAACAATTGGGGTTCCTGGGTGGCTCAGTTGGTTAAGCATCTGACTCTGGCTCAGGTCATGATCTTGTGGTCCATGAGTTCGAGCCCCACATTGGGCTCTGTGCTGACAGCTCAGAGCCTGGAACCTGCTGAGGATTCTGTGTCTCCTTCTCTCTCTGCTCCTCCCCCACTCATGCTCTATCTCTCTGTCTCTCAAAAATAGATAAATACTAAAAAAAAAAATTTTTTTTAATATGTAAACAAGAAGAGGTCCCTGAAATTCAGGAAGATTTAAATACACAAATTAAAAGAACACTCTGTGTTCCAGAAAATTTTGACACACAATACTCCATAAACAGTCAAAGCAAATTATCCACAAAATTGTATGGGAAAATTAAGACTTGTCCTCCACATTTCTCATGGCACATTCAAGGCCAGAAACCAATGGAGCAGTGGCTATGCTGCACTCTCCAGTACAATAACCACTAGCCACATGTGGTAATTTAAATTTCAATTGATTTAAGTTAAACAAAATTAAAATCAGTCCCTCAGTCACACTTAGCTCCATAGCCTCAGTAGCTACTAGCTACCACATTAGACAATGCAGGTAGAAAACATTTCTGTCATCATAGAAGGTTCTCTTAGTACTAGTCTACAAAATTCTGAGTTTGGGTGACCCAAAGATATTATAGCCTAACAAGGTGTCATTTAAATATATTGAAGAGACAGGTTGGCATTTTCCAGTGTGAAAGACTGCTGGGATACAGTTTCCACAGTTCTTTCTTCAAAAAACTAGGAATTGTGAAATCTCACTTAAAACAAGTCAAAGAACTGAGAAATGCAGGTGCTGTTTAAAAAGAGAGGTGGTAACTATTGAATTAATTTGAATACAGAACTAATACTAAACAAACATGGGAATAAAGGGGTACAGGTTAGGATGGTTTCCTTCAAACTTTGACAGTGTAACAATGTTATCAAAAATCTGGAAGTGGAGATAGGGGAGATGAAACCAAGTATAAATGTACATATATCTTTACAGCAAGATAGGCAAATGAGTTTAAAGTATGTAATTTAAAAAAAAATGGACTCCAGCATCTTAATGTTTTTCATAAACACTTAAAGTTAGAGTCTTTTTTTTTTTTTTAAGGAAATTATGCCTCTTGTATTGAAGAAACACTTTGTATTCACTGTGCTTTTTTTTTTTATATGTAGCAAACAGTCATTTATTTGGGCAATTAAAATTACAATTCAAGGGACATAGTTTGGACAGAAACCTGGCTCAAGTTCCTTATATTTTCTTTTTTAACAATTTCAGCTAAAGTTTAAGATTTAATTTTCATTGTTATATTTTTTCCTTTGAGTTAGTTAAGGTAAAAGTATAATTTTACAGAAACAATTGTTTCTCTGTCTTAAAGCTGACTGTACATATTTCAAGATTTTAACATTGATCAATTATAGGAAATATGAATAAAAATGATATATTTTTAAATTGTTTTTCTCTACTTTTTTTCCCGAGGCATTTAAATTCCTCTATATATCAGGTGAACTCCCAAATCATAAGCTAAAGGTGATGAATTTTTGATAGGGGAGCAGTGAGAAAAACGATTTAATAACAATATTATTCACAGCCAAGCCAAACCATCTCATTGAAATTATAGAGACGAAATTAATTTTATAGTATGAGTTATTAATTTCAAATGCATATTATTGATACTATGTTTATATAGGCTGTCTTTGACTTATCTTTGTTTTCTTTTTTATACCTTGTTCTCCCTTGACTTCATATGAGAAGAGATTACTGAAATGATAAGTAATTATAATTGGGCTTTTCATACTGGCCTTCTTCTATACTTGATAAAAGTGGCTGGCTCCTTATCAAATTCCAGTACTCTAGTAGTCTAATAAGTTGATAAAAATTCTTGTTGGCAAAATCAGCTCTTCATGTGTCCTTTAAACAAATGAGAGAAGAGCATGTTTTATCAGTGAAATGAATATATAGGAAGCTGTCTGGTCATCTGATGCTAAGGAAGATACATGACAAACTTCAACAGCTAAGGAATGTATTCCCCAACTCTGGCTTACTATCACTTTTTACGGAGGGTCCAGGAAAAGATAACATGAATACATAAAATTATCAGCACCATTTTTAGGAAAACAATTCTAACATATATCCTGCTGTAGTTTGTTGCACAAATATGGGAGTAGGAGTGGAACCTGATTTCACCCTTGGCTTTTTCCTAGATAGCCATGTGATCCTTGCTAAGTTAGTTAGCTCCTGAGTCTGTTTAATGCTCTAATGCTGTTGGATCTAGGCCATGCTTGGGTCAAGCCACTTATGAAGATAATGCACAAGTACAGGGGCAGTGCTAAAAAAGAGGACAGCTTTTTAATTTATCAGTCTGGAGAAAATCTTGCTAAGAGAAAGAATTGGTGATCAGAATCCAAAGTATGAAAATAATAGGTCTAGACCGTGATAGTCTTCAAGCTGGCAGAAGAGGATCTCAAGAAATAACAATGCTGAGTAGTGGAATGACAAAAAGATGAACTGATACTTGCTTAGATTTAGAAAGGCTTTTTGGAACTAATTGTTTAAAAGTCTCAGTATCCCAAGACACTACTACCAAAGGACTTGTCAGGTCTTAACCTAGCATGACAGTGTTTATCATTAGTAAATAGGATTTCATCATATATCCTTTCCTGATAGGGGAAAAAGTGAGACAAAAGCTGTTTTACACTGCACAAGAGCACCTATTTGGAGTTTAACTTTGTGATATTAAAAACAAAATATAAAATACAAAGCCAAGAAATAAAAGTGGAGATGAATCTTCCACTGAGGTGATAAACCCTCATGACGTGGAATATGAGGATATTGAAATATGATGGTTCCAGCCATCCAGAAGATGAATCACATTTTTTTTAAGCTACAGGATTTTCCAGCTGTAGGCACTGCCTCACTGAGCAAAGTGAAGCTGAATAAGTGATATTCGATGCTTTCCTTTTATGACAAGTCCTCTCTTTTTTAGTCTTTTCTTGGTGACTACCTCTATGCTTTTCCCAGAATTTAAAGTCATCTACCTACTACAGGGGCACTGGGTGGTTCAGTCAGTTAAGCATCTGCCTTTGGCTCAGGTCATGATCTCACAGTTCATGAGTTTGAGACCCACATTGGGCTATGCGCTGACAGTGCAGAGCCTGCTTGGGATTCTCTCTCTTCCCTCTCTCTCTGCCCCTCCCCTGCTTGTACCCTGTCTCTCAAAATAAATAAATAAATAAACAAACTTAAAATCATCTATTTACTGCATAGAATATTTTTGCAAAGAGACAAATGACAGGTTAAAAGGCATTTTGTGTGTGTTTAAAGTGATGTGAAGTATGGATAGAGTTATTTAGACTTCCCATGATTGAAGAGTTAAACCTATAGGTTAGTTTCTTAGTAAGAGGCAAAAAAAAAAAAAAAAAAAAAGTCATAACTACTAATATTCATTATGTGTATCTTTTTATCAAATATATATAAATAATAAAATAATAAAGTAAATATTTACCAGCATAATTTATAAAATGCTGTCTTCTAGTGCTATTCCTATACATTTTCTTAGTCTTTGGCTTCAGATATTTAAGTTTCTCTGGCCATGTCTTCTGTGCTTACTCCCTTAACACAACCAAACTTTAAATATACATTATATTAGTTTTATCCTGCTGCCTATTGGGTTTGAAAAAAAGAAATAAAAACAGTACTTGACTTGGAGTTTTGTTGGAATGGGAAATTTTTGTATTTCAGCTTGGATAATACACAATCTCTAGACTTGAACTCTTAAAAATATTAACAGTCATGACAAAAAGCAGAGGGACTATTACAGATTTAAAGAGGGTAAAGAGATACACAATAACCAAGTGTAACCATAAACCTTGGTTTGATTCTGGATAGTAATAAACCCTTTAGAACCCTTTAAAATTTTTTTTAATGTTTTATTTATTTTTGAGAGAGAGAGAGAGAGACTGCAAGTGGGAGAGGGGTGGAGAGACACAATCTGAAGCAGGCTCCAGGCTCAGCAGTCAGCACAGAACCCGATACAGGGCTTGAACTCGCAAGCAGTGAGATCATGACCTGAGCCGAAGTTGGACGCTTAACCAACTGAGCCACACAGGCACCACCATTTAGGACCCTTCTAAGGGAATTTGAATAGGAGCTATGTATTCGATGATACTGTGATGTTAAACTATTACTTTAAGTGTGTTAGTGGCATTTAGTTATGTGAGGCAGTTCCTTGTTCTTAGGAAATGCATGCTGAAATATATAGTAGGGAAGTGTCATATCTGCAATTTACATTCAAATGGTTCAGAAGATACACGTACAGAGAGAACAAAAGCAGATGTAGCAAAATAGTAATTGGTGAATATAGCTGAATGGTATATGAGTATTGTACTATTATTTCGGCTCTTCTGTAGATTTGAAATATTTGAAAACTGAAAAGGCTAGAGGAAAATTTTGCAAATGTAAATGACAGACTAGGTGCTTTTCATGTTTTGCATCTATGCATCTGTTACATTAACTGGGGATTAACTGGTTAAATTCTCTTTAAAAACCCAAAAACTTCTAAGCAAATTATCCAGTTGCATAGGGTATTAAAAAGCCTATGGCTTGAAACACAGCTTTTAAAATCTGCTATCTTCCTGTCTCTAAGGAAGTGTCCTTCCTGTGCCAAGATAGGGTAAGTTATAACCAGCATTAAAAACAGATAAAGAAACAAATAAGACTCTTAGACATACCTATTACAATTATATGTAAAAAATGAGGCTAAATTTGTGAGTTTAAACAAACCTGAGCCCCTGCCTCTTTTCTCACCTCCACAATATTTTTTAATATACTACACTTTTTCTTCCAAACACTTGTTCAAAGCAAGTTAACATCCTACTCATCTCAGTTTTGCTGCAATATAATATGTGAGAAGCATGCTGCTTAGAGCTACAGAGGAAGTCTTTCACATTTTTACTTAATTTTTCTAGCTCAGTGCACCACCACATTTAATTGTTCAACTTTTTAAATAGTATGTTGGAGTATACAGTAGATGTAGGCGAGGATATCTCTGATTTCAATGTCTGCTTGCTACTGTGAATGTATACACATTGCACAAGTACATATTCACTTTTTTCCTCCTGACTACAGCAGTGACTAATTTTCCAATCAACTGTAGCAGAATATGTGACACATCCTGGGCACTTTATATCTCTGCCTCATCCTTTCCTGAATTGTAGCTCCCTGTGGTTGCAGGGATAAACCTGGTGAATGTATATACCTAAAGTCACTAAAAAACAGGCCAAGTAGTCAAACACCAGAATCACTGCTCTTAGCAAAATATTTCTCTATGCACATTTATGGTTATATTAAAGAAAATAGCTTTTTAACTCTATCAACCTGTTACCTAGTAAAAAGTTTAGAAAATTGGATCCCTTATTTACTGGCATATCTTCTCGTAGATATTGATAGTTTTAAGTTTTTAAAGAATTATTCAGCTGGTTCTCAAATCTTTGGTGTTTCTTCATTATTTTGAATAGTTATCTTAGTATTCAGTCATAGGGATCATATATGTGGGATTTTTTTCTGATCCAAAACATTATTTAGTTCCTCATCATACATTACTAAACTTTAAAATAACATTTTCTGTTTGAGAGCTAGGTTAACCAAGAAAGGGATTTGAGTTCAAAATTCAGCCAACCTCTGTAGACAGGGAACTGACCAGCTGAAACTAACATAGAAATAACATGAAGTGAAACTGATAGTAGAATTGAAAGAAATTAATTTAAGAACCCTTGCCAGTTTTCTTCTATTTTCATTCTAAAATATTTTCTCTCTGGGAATGTAGAGACTATTTGTAAATAAGTTGATGTGTCTTGGTCATTTAACACATTTACCATTGTGGTGGTAGTTAAAAGAAGTATTTACCTCTTTTTTGAAATTTCAAATTTATTTTTTTATTTATTTTGAGAGAGCGAATGTGTGTGCATATGAGCTGGGAAGGGGCAGAGAGAGAGGGAGGGGGAATCCGAAACAGGCTCCATGCCAACAGCCCCACATGGGGCTCAAACTCATGAACCATGAGATCACGACCTGAGCCGAAATCAAGAGTCAGATGATGCTTAACCAACTGAGCCACCCAGGCACCTCTATCTCTTTTTTTATATAAAAAACTATACTGAATAAATTCTGTAATGAGTATAAACTTAAAAAATATTATTTGAGATTTTTTAAGAAAGATAAAAGTATTTTATAACTGGTATATATATAGAATTTTGAATTTGTGTTTAAAAATAGTTAATTTTCAAAGGTTGTACAAACCAGTGTGTTTCAAGTGTAAGTCTACACACTGGCTGTGTCAGAACCACCACTTGTGTAGCTTTCTTTTCGTTTTTTTTTTCTGGTTGACAGTTTTATTTACTTTCTAATTTACATCCAAATTAGTTAGCATATAGTGCAACAATGATTTCAGGAGTAGATTCCTTAATGCCCCTTACTCATTTAGCCCAACCCTTCCCCTCCCACAACCCCTCCAGTAATCTTCTTTGTTCTCCATATTTAAGAGTCTCTTATGTTTTGTCTCCCTCCCTGTTTTTATATGATTTTTGCTTCCCTTCCTATATGTTCATCTATTTTCTCTTAAAATCCTCACACGAGTGAAGTCATATGATATTTGTCTTTCTCTAATTTTGCTTAGCATAGTACCCTATAGTTCCAGCCATGTAGTTGCAAATGGCAAGATTTCATTCTTTTTGATTGCGGAGTAATACTCCATTGTATATGTATACCACATCTTCTTTATCCATTCACCCATCGATGGACATTTGGGCTCTTTCCATACTTTGGCTATTGTTGATAGTGCTGCTATAAACATTGGGGTGCATGTGTCCCTTCAAAACAGCACACCTGTATCCCTTGGATAAATACCTAGTAGTGCAGATGCTGGGTCATAGGGTAGTTCTATTTTTAATTTTTTGAGGAACCTCCAGACTGCTTTTCAGGGTGGCCTCACCAGTTTGCATTCCTACCAGCAGTGCAAAAGAGATCCTCTTTCTCCGCATCCTAGCCAATATCTTTTGTTGCCTGAGTTGTTCATGTTAGCCATTCTGACAGGTGTAAGGTGGTATCTCATTGTGGTTTTGCTTTGTATTTCCCTGATGATGAGTGATGTGGAGTATTTTTTCATGTGTCATTTGGCCATCTGGATTTCTTCTTTGGAGAAGTGTCTATTCATGTCTTTTGCCCATTTCTTCTATGTGTTTTGGGTGTTGTGTTTGATAAGTTCTTTATAGATTTTGGATACTAACCCTTTATCTAACCTTTATGTCGTTTGCAGATATCTTCTCCCATTCTGTCTGTTGCCTTTTAGTTTTGCTGATTGTTTCCTTCGCTGTGCAGAAGTTTTTATTTTGATGAGGCCCCAATAGTTCTTTTTTGCTTTTGTTTCCCTTGCCTGCAGAGACATGTTGAGTAAGAAGTTGCTGCGGCCAAGGTAAAGAGATTTTTGCCTGCTTTCTTCTTGAGGATTTTGATGGCTTCCTGTCTTACATTTAGGTCTTTCATCCATTTTGAGTTTATTTTTGCATATGGTGTAAGAAAGTTGTCCAGGTTCATTTTTCTGCGTGTCACAGTCCAGTTTTCCCAGCACCACTTGCTGAAGAGACTGTCTTTATTCCATTGGATATTCTTTCCTGCTTTGTCAAAGATTAGTTGGCCATATGTTTGTGGGTCCATTTCTGGGTTCTCTGTTCTGTTCCATTGATCTGAGTGTCTGTTCTTGTGCCAGTATCATACTGTCTTGATGATTACAGCTTTGTAATATAGTTTGAAATCTGGGTGTAGCTTTCAATGTGTACTGATTTTCAAGCCCCATTCCCAGATATTTAGAATTCATTAGGTCAGCAATAGATTCTCTTAATCCATGTGTTTACAAAACTCCAACAATAATCATCTTTGGCAATCACTGTTTTAACCATTTCCTAGATTATGTTGTTTATATTATTATATTCACTTACCTAGCCATATATTTTTTAAATGGTAAATTTTATGTATATATTTTATCAAAATACCTAGCCATATTTAAAAAAAATATTTATTAGGTAGGATGTTTTTATTGAAGGTAACAGAAAACTCAATTCTGGATTTATGTATGGCTTAAATAATAAAGGGGCTTTATTGGTTCATGTACCTGAAAAGTCCAAAAGTAGGATATACTTAAGGAAAAGTTTGATTTGGGCTCCAGCTTGTTGCATTAGCCATGATTCTGAAAGCTCTGCTTTGCTTGTCATTTTTTATCCTTAGGAGGTTTTTTTCATCGTGTTAAAATGGCTAACAGATGAGCCTTATATGTACTTGCATAATATGCAGAATAAAAAACCGTAACCCATAATTTCCGGTAAAAGTTTTAAGAGTCACACAGTTTGAGCAAGACCAGAAGTAGTCACAATGCAAACAGATCTGATTATCCTGTTTGGTTTAAACCCTACCTACCAATCAGAGCCTACCTATGGGGTTAAGGATGGGGATAATTCCTGTAGTATGACCACTACATAATAAAGGAGAGAAAATAGATCTTGATGTAACAACCATAAAATCTACTTGAAAATATTACAGAGATGAACTGTAACTCAGCTTGCTCTAAAATTAGATTGTTTTAATAAAGTAATTTATGGTATAATATTACTTTTCAGTTTCTTAAGTTTCTAGTAAAAAAGTGAAGAAAGGGGGCGCCTGGGTGGCGCAGTCAGTTAAGCGTCCGACTTCAGCCAGGTCACGATCTCGCGGTCCGTGAGTTCGAGCCCCGCGTCAGGCTGTGGGCTGATGGCTCAGAGCCTGGAGCCTGTTTCCGATTCTGTGTCTCCCTCTCTCTCTGCCCCTCCCCCATTCATGCTCTGTCTCTCTCTGTCCCAAAAATAAATAAACGTTGAAAAAAAAAAATTTTAAAAAGTGAAGAAAGTACGAATCCTAGAGCAAGAGGTAGGTTTTAAATGAAGTACAAGTAACCTTGGGAAATAAATACCTTTTCACATATAGAAATGAACTACAGTATAGACTAAGTGCTTGCTTTCTAGAGGGAGAGGGCATGTATTATTTTTTTTTATTGATGTCTTCTCCAAGTATTTTACTGTGAAAATTTTCAAACATACAGAAGTTGAAAGAGTTCAACAGAGAACATCACAAACCACCACCTCCGTTCTAGTATTAATATTTTTGATATTTGTTTCATCTGTCGCTTTATTAGATATGTGTCTATCCACCATTCTAGCTATATTTTTTTTTTTTTCTGAGAGTTCAGGAGTGCGAGTGGGGAAAGGGCAGAGGAAGGAGAGAGAGAATCTCAAGGAGGTCCATGCCTAGCATGGAACCCCAGGCAGGGCTGGATCTCACCACTGTGAGATCATGACCTGAGCCAAAATCAAGAGTTGGATACTTAACCACCTGAGTCACTCAGGGGCCCCTTAGCTATCTTATTTTTTGATGCATTTCAGAGTAAGTTAAAGTTGTTATACTCTATCCCTAATTACTTAAACATGCATATCTTTAGGTTATTAATGACCTTTTGACTCAGAGACTTATACATGGAACTCTATGGCTTAAGGCCTCAATATGAATTAGATGATTATAGATATCATAATGGTAATTGCTAAAATAATTACTGAAAGAAAGGTCGGAGAGTAAAAGTGCATTTAAGTAAACCTTTTATAAATATTACTTTATGTTCTCTTAATATAAAGTTTCTTTTATTGCATGACAAAAAGTTATATATTTAAGGTGTGTTCAGTGAAATTATAGAATACCAAGATTGTTGATGTGTTGGAGCTCTTTGTTACTTACCTAATGAGTTTTGCTTAGGAAATCACTTAACTGGCAATCTGTTGTTATCAGCTAGACCAAAACAAAATGCAGGTTAGTGGTAAATTTATTAGTGTAGCTGACATTTTCCCACCTTATCAGAAAGAACTATGTAGACATTGCTTGAAAATAGAAAGGTATAAAAATTTTTGCAAAAAATAATCCTAAACATTAGATAATTGAATAAATTGTCTCAGAAGTGAAATTAAATTGTTACCCACTTTTTAGAATGTAATAGTTAACTGGATTTTTTTTTGGGGGGGGCACTGTAAATGTGTAGTTATTTAGTTACCTGATTTCATGAGAGTCCTTAAAAGGGTTCAATTCATCATTTAAATGAGAACCCATTTGCAGAACATAAAAACCACAGACTTAGATAAAAAGTTATTTATACATTTCAATTTATTAAATAGCACTTAGGACTTCTCTGACTTCACTTCAGTTTTTGAAATATCAGCTAGATTTGCTTAAAGCAGACTATTCAATCAGAATACCTTAGGCAGAGCTTTTCGACTGGTGTGTCTGTCACACTGGTATGCTACTAATATGTGTGACAAGTGTGCAGGGATGGGGGTCACTTCTAGAGTGCAGAGCTGCTTAATTACCCTTCCTTTGCCCTCAGTTTAATCAGTATGCCTTACAAGCTGTTGTTACAAACATTAAATTTCTTTATTGTAAAATTTCTCAACTGCCCAATTTTTTTTTTTATTAAATATTGCCTTTCCTCTAAAGAAATCAGGGTGCAAAACTTTGGCTAAACCTTACTAAGACTCACCTTTGGGGGAAACATCTTTGGAGTCAGTCACTTTTTTTTTTTTTTTTTTTTAGTTTTGTTTTGTTTTTGTTTTTGTTTTTTTTAATCTAAATGCTCTCTATACACAAACTCAGGACACCAAGATCAAGAGTTGCAGCCAGGTGCCCCGCTTAGTCACTTTTGTAAAACACATTTAATGATTTGTGTCTTGCCAGACTGTTTATCATGCAGGTTTCCCTACAGGAAAGAATTGGTATTAATTATTGTTAGTGGTCATTCAACAGCCTTTCAGACCTAAAGTATTTTGCTTTCTTGAACTTCTGTCTTGGAACATTAGAACTTACCTTGGGCTTTGTCATTTTATTCGCCCTGAGAATTTTATTTTGTCCTGAATGATATTATTGCTATGGGATATCCAAAATCCTCAAGAACTTTACCTTCACTGGGGACCAGATTTAAAGGTACCTTTTCTAAATCTGATTCTAAACCACAAATATCTGGCCTTTCCATCTCATCCATAAGGATTTCTTCCTAGTAGTCAATTGCACTTTCCATTTAATCAGCAATTATTTTCAAGGTAATTAATATGATATGATGCTAAAATTAGACTAAAAAGCCATCAAAGAGTACAGCTGAACACATATACCGAAAGTAGCCCTTTTGGAAGTATATTTACTTAATCAGTTGCTGCTGCTGCCATTTATCAGGTCACATACAGGATTTGGAAAATACCTTCTATAAGGATAATGACTATTTTATGTCAGCAAATATTCTCTCTCCATATTTTTTTTCTCTTTTCTACATTATTTTCTTCCTTCTTGACTCACTACTTATTCCTAATGCTTGACATAATCCTTTCCTACTTTGGAAATATACAGGACTGAGATGGAGTAAGTCTAGAACCAAGGAAAATTATGGGAAGGGGTAGTCATGAAACAGAGTGAATTTGGGTGATGGGTTTATTAGTCTTTATTATATTACTCTTTTGTTCTCTGTTTTTGAAATATTTTATTTAAAATGGGGAGTGGATAAAAATCAGATGCAGGCATAATTACATGTAAGCAGTATTAGACAACTATAAATTGATAATATGAGTCATTAGCTTAGGGCCATAAATGAAAGTATGCTTTAGCATTTCATCTTAATTTTTTTCTTTTTATATTGCAATTCCCATTGAAATAAGTGTGGGCTAAAATAAATAACTCAAGTAAAGTTTTGAAACAAATCCAAGAAAGCTAATTTGCTTGATCCTTTGCATAAATTCCCATATATTCTTGCCTCCTCAGGCAAACTCATGTTTAGAGTGCTGTGGGGGAAAAATGTGTCAACTGTTTATGTAATTCTTAGGCAATTGTTGGTTCACTCAGTTAGGAATAATAGTTTCTATTACACAGAGGTGTTGTGATGATTACATGTAAAGAGCTTAGAACAGTTGTTAGCACATTGTCAGCCCCAGTCCCTCTCCATCAGGATTGTACAAGAGAATTAAATCCTACAGAAAATAATCTGAGTAACTATTTTTTCAGTTCTTCTAAGTGTGGTACATAGTACCACTCTAGATGCATAGGAGGAAAGTTAAATTATTACATACAGTGATGTTTGGGCATTAGGACTTAATTCCTTTGGGGAACCTCAATTGAGAACGTCTGATAAGTGTTCAAGATATGTTAGCTATTATTACTTTGTTTACAAGTGACAGAAACCCATATTTAAACTGGTTTAAATAATAAAGGGACTTCATTCACTCATATACAGTAAAACCTTGGATTGTGAGTAACTTGTCCTGTAAGTGTTGCACAAGATGAGCAAACATTTCTAATAAATGATAAACTTGATAAATGAGCAATGTCTTGCAATACGAGTAGTACATGATGTCAAATGCCACGTGATCACAGCTGAGACAATGGTGTCTCTCTCTCTCTCTCTCTGTCTCTGTCTCTGTCTCTGTCTCTGGAATTGTGGGTGATCATCTCCCATGCTTGGATGCTCAGTCTCAGACCACAGTGTTTGGCAGAAATCAGTGATTTTTCAGAATGTTGGAAGGTGCCCACAACTGACACTAGTGTATTTTTGTCACTTAAAAGCACCTATGGATGGACAGTCGTTCGCTTTTCCATACAAGAGTAAGCTTAGGAATACTTTGCTTTATACCTAGGTCAGGCTGCCTACAGATGTAGACCCTTTCCTCTGCTGCCTTATTGCCAGCTATATTAAATAATTTACAGTGTATGACAAGAGTTTATTAATACTGTACTGTAGTCAACATCTGTGTGAGCATGTACAGTGGCCCCCATGCAGAAAAAGATTCCATTGAGCCAATAGATAACAGTGATTCCATTAGTGATAGTGAAAATCCTCCTACACAATAACCCTCTGTGAACTAACCACAAAGCTTTTCAAAGGTAAGTGCATGTTAATTTATTTTTCCGTATGTTTTGCATTTTTTTTATTATTTTGTATTACAGTATTGTAATCATTTTTATATGAACATTTTTGGGTTGTGGAACAAATCATCTGAGTTTCCATTATTTCTTATGGGGAAATTCGCTTTGATATACAAATGCTTTGGATTACGAGCATGTTTCCGGAACAAATTATGCTTGCAAATCAGAGTTTTACTGTAAATGAAAAAACAAGTAGGGAAGGCTTCAGAGATGGTTTGATTAGGATTCTGAGTCAGTATCTCTGCTGTTTTGGTTCTACCTTGCTCTGGTCAAACATTTCTTCTTTGAGTATAATTGACACACAATGTTATACTAGTTTCAGATGTACAGCTTAGTGATTTGGCAAAGTTATACATTACTCTGTGTTCACCACAAGTGTAGCTGTCATCTGTGCCATGACATTGCTGTTAGAATATCATTGATTATATTCCTTATGATCTGCTTTTTATTCATGTGACTTACTTATTCCATAACTGGAAGCCTGTATCTCCCTCTCCCCTTCACACCTTTTGCCCAACCCCATAAACCTCCCTTCTGGCAACATCAGTTTGTTCTCTGTATTTGCAGATCTGATTCTGCTTTTTGTATGTTTATTCATTTTTTCATTATTTTTTTTTTAAAGATTCCACTTATGTGTAGAGTCAGATGGTAGTTGTCTTTCTCAGCCTGACTTAGCATAATAGGTCCATTTCACTTAGCATAATAGGTCCATCTGTGTTGTCTCAAATGGCACAGTCTCATCCTTTTTTATGGATATGTAATAGTCTGTTGTGTGTATGTATTTGTGTGTGTGTGTGTGTGTGTGTGTGTCTGTGTGTATACATACATTACATACACACACATACGTACTACATCTTCCTTATCCATTCATCTATTGATAGACGCTTAGGTTGTGCTCTTCCTGGCTATTGTAAATAATGCTGCAATGAACATAGGGGTGCATATATCTTTTTGAATTAGTGTTTTTGTTTTCTTTGGGTTAATACCTGATAGTGAAAATACTGGATCAAATGGTTATTCTTTTTTTTTTTTAATTTTTTTTAATGTTTATATATTTTTTTGAGAGAGACAGAGCATTATGGGGGAGGGGAAGAGAGAGAGACACACACAGAATCCAATGCAGGCTCCAGGCTCCAAGCTGTCAGCACAGAGCCCAATGCGGGGCTCGAGAACCTGTCAACCTGATCATGACCTGATCCGAAGTCGGATGCTCAACTGACTGAGCCACCCTGGCACCCCTCAGATGGTTATTCTATTTTTAATTTTTTTGAGGAACCTCCATACTGTTTTCCACAGTGGTTGTACAAATTTACATTCCCACTAATAGGTCATGAGGATTCCTCATACTCCACATCCTTGCCAACACTTGTTATTTCTTGTCTTTTTGATTCTAGCCATTCATTCTGACAGGTGTGAAGTGATACATTATGTGGTTTTGATTTGCATTACCCTGATGATGAGTAATGTTGAACATCTTTTCTGTGTCTTCTTTACAAAAATGTCAAGTCCTCTCCACATTTTTTAATTGGATTGTTTGGGTGTTTGGTGTTGAGTTGCACAAGTTCTTTATATATTTTGGATATATATATATATATATATATATATATATGAATGAAAAATTTTCTTATTAGATATATTGTATGCAACTATCTTCTCCCATTCAATCAATAGGTTGTCTTTTTGTTTTGTTTTTGCCTTTTTGTTTTGTTGATGATTTCCTTTGCTGTGCAGAAAGCTTTTTATTTTGGTGTAGCCCCAATAATTTATGTTTACTTTTGTGTTTGCTTTGTTTCCCTTACCTTAGAAGACATATCTAGAAAAAATGTTGGTACAACTAATGTCAGAGAAATTAGTGTCTGTGCCCTCTTCAAGGATTTTTATGGTTTCAGGTGTCCCATTTAGGTCTTTAATTCATTTTGACGTTTTGTGTGTGTGTGTGTGTGTGTGTGTGTGTGTGTGTGTGTGTGGTCTAAGTGGTTCAGTTTCATTTTTTTGCATGTAGCTGTACAGTTTTCCCACCACCATTTATTGAAGAGACCGTCTTTTCCCCATTGTATATCCTTGTCTCCTTTGTCATAGATTAAATGGCTATATAATAATGGGTTTATTTCTGGAGTTTCTATTCTGGGGTTCCATTAATTGTATGTCTATTTTTTTTGCCTGTACCAAACTGTTTTGATTACTACAGCTTTGTAGTGTGTATCTTCAAATCTGGCATTGTGATACCTCCTGCTTTGTTCTTCCTTTTCAGTATTGCTTTGGCTCAAGCTAGTATTTCTTACTAAAATTTAAAAATATATATATATTTTCTTAAATACAGCCTAGTGGCTAAAAATCATAAGGTATCTGTTGAATATGTTTATGAAGCCTGGCACATTTGGAATATAATTATTAAATTAGTTATTTTTTTTAAGATTTTATTTTTAAGTAATCTCCACACCCAGTGTGGGACTGAAAACTCACAACCCTGAGATCAAGAGTCACATGCTCTACCAATTGAGCTAGCCAGGTGCCCCTAAATTAGTTCTTTGCTTAGGTGATTATATGTGATATTCATGTGTTCAAATATATAAGAAAAGTTTTAAAGCTTCTAGGAATAATAGTTGTTCTTTATATCTATACAAATATTAGTTAACTGCTTCAGCAGACCATATTCTAGTGAAAGGTTTTTAATACCGGTGACCAAAAGGAGAGGAACAAAAAAAAAAAAACAAAAAGAGTGGGCTTATAAGAATAGCTTATTGAAAGGATTTGAAGAACAAACTAAAGTTACATAAGAATGCAATCGGGATGGCAAGGATGGTTCATGCAGAAGAGTAATTCTGTTGGAATGATACCCTGACTTTATAGGGGAGCCACTTATTCTGTTACTGGAGCAGTTCTAGTTAGTTCTTTCTGCCAAGGATGTTGGGAGATGTGTAGAGGAAAGTAGAGCATGACTTGGCTGCAGTGAGAGTACCAAACCAGGTCCAGGGTCTCTTCTTACTGTAAATGGAAAGAGCAGTAGAGAGCTCCACATTGGAAAGTGCTCTGCAGAACAACCCATTACTCTCAAGGTAATTTTACAGGACCTACAGCACATTTTATTGTAATTATTTATTATTATTATTATTATTATTATTATTATTATTTTTAGAGTGCATATGTGGTGAGGGAAGGGCAAAGAAAGAAAGAGAAAGAGAGAAAATGAGAATCTTAAGCAGGCTCCACACTCAGCACAGAGCCTGATTGATGCAGGGCATGATCCATGACCCTGGGAGCATGAGCTGAATTCAAGAGTCGGATGCTCAACTGGCTGAACTACCCAGGTGCCTCTACAGCACATTTTAAAACCTACTTAAAAAAATTTTTTTTTAACGTTTAATTATTTTTGAGACAGAGAGAGACAGAGCATGAACGGGGGAGGGCCAGAGAGAGAGGGAGACACAGAATCGGTCTGGGGCGCCTGGGTGGCTCGGTCGGTTAAGCGTCCGACTTCGGCTCAGGTCATGATCTCACGGTCCGTGAGTTTGAGCCCCGCTTCGGGCTCTGTGCTGACAGCTCAGAGCCTGGAGCCTGTTTCCGATTCTGTGTCTCCCTCTCTCTCTGGCCCTCCCCCGTTCATGCTCTGTCTCTCTCTGTCTCAAAAATAATTAAATGTTAAAAAAAATTTTTTTAAAAAACCTATAAATATTCAAGTAACACTAAGATAACTTTTATAGAAACTTCAAAGCTCTTTCAAATAGAAATGTGTATCTTCTCTGTAGGTACTGATAATGAATGATCTTGAAGTTGGATTCTTAAGAGATAATAGCAAGTATAGAACAGTGTTCATAGTGTCTGTAGTATTAGTAAAAACATGTGTGTGTATGCAAATGTGTTTCGATACATATGTACAAAATATCATGGGAAGATTACAATAAAAAACAACTGTGATTGTCTCTATGGAAGGAAACCAAGTGATGGGTGACTGTTAAAAGTAAACTAGTACTCTGTTGGTATCTGGAGTTACTCAGTAGTTTTAATAGATGTCTCTGGATCAGAGCTTCTTAACATTTCAAGCGTCATCACATGGCTTTTAGAAATAATCTGGCAATATAAAAAACAACTCATTTTTCACTCTCTAATAAGCCCTATGTCTTAAAAGTCACATTTGTTTTCAGATGGTATATGAAAAGGCAGCTTCTCCCCTTCCCAATTTATATCCCTGGAAAATGATCACATATGGTTCTGAAACTAGCTGTTAGGATTCGAGCACCTTTTAATCAGCTATATCTAGGACTCCTGCCATACATTCCTAAGCTAATTAAACAAGAGATTCAGAGCCGTCCTTCCCCTTTTAAGAGTAGTTTGCAGAACCTTTTCTTTTTTCTCTTTCTCCTCTGTTTGCCACACAAAAGCTGATTCCCATGTAGCTGTGGGAGGCTCACTGCCTTATCAACTAAGCATTGAATCTCTTGTGGTATGGATAGAAAATCATTTATCCTCAAAGTAAGAAAATGCCTTTGAAATTCTAAGGTAATTTTTTCACTAGTACACCATTCAACTGTTGGTTTCTGAGAGTTTCTCAAAATGTACATTTTATAAGTTGTATTTGTTATAAACAACTTCCCTAAGCATTATATAGAAATAATCAGTATAAGTTACTATAAATTGCTTTTTAGAGATAGTTTGAGAACAGGTTTGTTCAGAATTTAGCTAGCTAAAGGATATGCCCTTATGCTGTCCTATATCTTAAAGTATTTGAGTACATGCTGTGAAAGTTGTCTCTTGTTTTTGGTTTGTTTTATTGTCATAAAACAGAAAGAAGAAGGAAAGCTTCAAGGACAGCTTAACAAGTCTGATTCTAACCAGTATATTAGGGAACTGAAAGATCAGATAGCAGAGCTGAATCATGAGGTAAGTGATCAAAATTTTGATCTTCACATATTTCTTTCTTCCTTCCTCTGTATTGTAACAACACTGTATTACTGGTTATGACAGACTCTTTCCTGATAAATATTTTCTGTGAATCTCTGATTATAATTAAATAATAACATTTTAGAAAATTGTCTTCTTTTTACCAAAATTTGTTCTATTCCAATATTGAGGATTAATTTTCCTTAAGCCTTTTTATGGTGATCTAAAATGCTTAATTAATATTTGCATGGCAAATATTTTTTTTAGTGTAATCTGAAAACCTTTGATAGTTTGTCTAGGTGTCAGAGTTACTTCAATTGAAGTTTTCTTTACACCTATAGAATAATTAGCGTTATTTACCGTTGTGGATAGAGGGAAGTCTTTTTACTTTTGTCTTCTTACTCCTTTCATGGTGGTATTACTGAGATTGCAAAAAAAGGATACTTGCCTAATATCAGTTAACAGATTTCTTAGTACCTAAACACTTTTTAAACTGGCACTACCTTGAATCTGTGAAATTTAACTCATGAAATTTTCAGATAGTATTATTAAGAACTCTACTAAGTAATTTAAATTAATGTGCTTTGATTAGAGAGAGACTTTTTGTTAATGTGGCTTTAGGTCAATTTCCTTGTTTTTTATTATTTTCTAATGGCAACTATTTATCTAAACATGAATACAGAAGCTTGTGTCTTACCTTGAATTATTTGTACAGTAAGGTTTATTCACAGTGATAAGATTTGAATGGGTTATATAAGCCTTATTTGTTAAGAAAGAAATTCATTTTGCCCACTAAATTAATTTAAACCTCAAAGGAAAAAGTTTGGACATTACTCTTTCCTGGTATTACATCCTTCAGTTAAAGTGAGTGTTTTGGGTAATACCTCCTGGAGGTAATCAATCTAAGTAAATTCTGAATGAAGAAACAAAACATTAACAAAGTTGATAAATCTTAGATGTGGTTTAATTAACTTGTCCTGAAATTTGAGTGGTTATTCCTGTCATTTGCAACCATGATAGCATTTGAGGGATTCAGGATTATGAATGATCTTATTTGTTTGTGTGCTTTTTTATAATCTGTTCTGATCTAAGCTATGTGTGAAAGAACAAGTTACAGATAAGATGTTCTAGAAAGTCTTACTGTTTTGAGAACCGTAGGAATTATTCCTTGTATTGAAAAGTTTTTCTCAAAGGAAATTTTGTCTAGAATAAAGCAATCTTCCCCTTATAATTTTGACTTAGAGTGATAAGGAACCTTTAATGTTGGTAAATTAAGAAAACTGTATATGGATTGACTGTGTTTCCAAGCATAGTCTAAAAATCACCCAGCAAACATTAATTTTGCATGTCATAATCCTTACCTAAAAATGCTGTTCTCCTCATCAGGACTGGGAAAAAACTGTTCACAAGAGGTTTTACTTTAATGTCATTTTTATGTGTGGCCTGTGAAAAATAATCTTTCATCTTACACAAACACGGAAAGAAAATCAATAGAGTAGAATTTTCTACTGTTAAAGAGCTACATTGTATAAATTAAAAACTAGAACAGCTTGTGGCGAGATGCTAATTTTGTATACTCATACTATTCAAAGTACACAGGTCCTGGGCTTAAGCAGGCCCCAGTGAGAAAACATGGTAGAGAAGAGGGTGAGTACAGTGTAGGTGGGGACCACACAAGAATGCAGAGGTGAGAGTGACTGAGCATGGGTCTGGGAGTTTAGAGGCCAGACTCTTAAGAATTAAGAATTAATGTGGGTAAATTGTGGGAAATAAGGGTAGATTAAATAGAACCAGCTTATGGTGAATCTTTAAAGCTAGAAGAGATCAAATATCCTAGATAAAGTGAAACCATTATAGATCTTTAGTTAGAGGTTCATTTTCATTATGTTTCCTGAGCAGATTTTAATACAGTTTCAAAGTTTTATAATTAAGGAACGGATAAATGAAAACAAGTGTAAGTTTAAACCAAGATAATAGTTGTAAGTACATTTATTATACACATTACTATTTGTTGGACCAGCTTCTCAAGAGGGTTAAATAAGGAATCGCTTTTTCATTCTAGTGATTTTTCATTCACAATACGGGGGGGTGGGGGGAGCCCTTAACGAAAGTCAGTCTGATCTCTCCAACTTAACTTTTGCCTGTGTGCTATAATTTGCCAGAATCTTTAGCTTTCAACATAAAAATTAACTTTCAATTATTAATATTATTGAACATGTGACTGTTGATACTTTCTTAGCTGATTTTTATACTTCTCAAAATGTTGAAGGAAATGTTGCAGATTGATCTTCCTGAAGGGATAGCAATTCTGTACTTGTTAGGACAATTGTGATCACTTAACTTAGTCAGCTCTATGAAATAGTAGAGAGGATTAAGTGGGTTATTTTTTATGACTGAGTATAGTGTTGATCTGTAAAAAAAACATTAGTAGTTACTATTTATTGAGTACTCTCTATTGGTCAAGAATTGTGTCAGACAGTTCATATTTATAATTACTAACCATAATTATCCCACGTGATGGTGGTATTCTTAGTTGAATTAGATTAGAAAATATGTCATCAATACTTAAAAGTCTAAAGAAACTCAATTAATGACAATATTTTAACTGTGTTGTTCCTCCCTGACACATTATTTTGCATACATCCAATAAGTGAATTCTGTAAATGACCTAGCAGCAAGAGCTCCCTTTCTCTCCTTGTTAGCATTGCAAATAGAGATTTATCTTCACTTCCTGCAGTTTACTGTGATCCATCCAAATGCCTTCTCTGACTCACAACCCCTACAGTTTCTACCATCACTACCTAATTTATGCTTTTAGTTTTACCTACTTCCCATAGAAATTTTTTAATTTGGAGACTCTTATACCCTATCAAGACCCTCAGAGAAACCACTGTGGAAATCCTTGATGCCCCAGATGTGGCAAGAGCCGTGGTTAAATTCTCCCTTATCCCTACATCCTGTCCTCATACATACATAGAAAATACATGTATACATACATACATACATACATACATACATACATACATACATACATAGAAAAGAACCTGGGTCCCAACTCAAGTGTGTTCCTTATTCCATCTTCCTTACCTCCTACCCTCCCATCCGTCTGTCATCACAGCTCCTACTAGGCACTAGGTTTAGAACTAAAGATTAATTAAAGATTGAAACAATGTATATCCCTCAAGGGGCTCACAGTCTAACAACAGAGATAGGTATTCAAATAAACAAATTGCAATACATAACGAAAAATATGGCATTTAGTAGTTACCATTTAATAGTCATTGTGCCAGACACTCCTAAATGTTATACTTACATTATGTCTTTTAATCTTCACAACATTCCTATGAAGTAAGTAGCATCATTATTATTCACATTTTACATGTAATAAAACTGAGGTTCTGGGGTATTAAATAACTCCCCATGGTCATATACTAATTAGTAATAGAAATAGGGTGTTAGTTCAGAGTATATGACTCTAAGCCCATTCATGCACTTAACCGCCATATGCTATAGCCTGCTTTGAAACATACAGGAATAAAATAGTAACAGCATCTGGGGTGGGTTTTGAAAAATGAAAAGAAATTTATTAGGCAGATTGGGCATCAGGAACACTTAAGTCAGATATATAAACCAAAATTGTAGTTTCTAGGAAATTTGAATAAGCCATGTACTTTTGCAACATAGGTCTGTCTTCTCATAGCTACCGATCACTAAAGACACAGAATACTTTCTGAATGCCAGGAAAGGGATCTAGAAGAAGGTAGAAGATTATTCTCATTTAGTAGCCAAAGAAAATATACTCAGGACTCATTTTAGGTGTAGACGTACTGAGAAGTATAATCCTATGTCTCAGTCAAATTACCAGTTGACTAGCTTCTCTGGGTCTTTTGGAGCCTTGCTACCATTTACAGTGTTTTATAGGAAAATGCATGCTAAGCAGCTGATTTGAGAATGTTTTTGAATATAGATTATATATTTTCATTTGTTCTTGATGGTGATATATTCTTGTGGATGTTCTAGGAATAGGTAAATTTATTCCAGTCTAAAGATAGTTCATTTATTTTAAAAGTTAAATGTTTTTCAGTTAGACAGCTTTGCTGAATTTTTATGATGTCATAATAGTTTTAATGTACTTTATGTCCTTAAGATCTCATGAAAGTAATTCTAGTTGTATTTGTTTAGTAGGTTTTCTACATAGAGCAAGTTTTCTCTTTTTTTTTTTAAATGCTTATTTATTTTTGAGGGGGAGAGAGAGAGAGAGACAGAGCGCAAGCAGGGGAGGGGCAGAGAGAGAGGGAGACAGAGAATCTGAAGCAGGCTCTGGGCTCCTAGCTGTCCACACAGAGCCCTACTCCGAGCTCAAACTCACAAACCACCAGATCATGACCTGAGCCGAAGTTGGATGTTTAACTGACTTAGGCGCCCCCTTTCTAGTAATAGTTCGTAAACCAGGTGTAGATACTTGGGATGGTTATTTTAATCTTCACAATTATCCTGTGAAAATCATTATTTATGATTTTATAGCTGAGAGGCTAAATAACATGTCCACAGTCACATAACTAGTAAGTAGCAGAAGCTTGAATCAGGACTTTCAGTTGACTCCAATGCATTAAACTTAGAATGAAGTAGAACCAAAACAAACTATATATTTTTTTAAAAAAAGAAAAAACCTTCAAAGCATTTTTGTTGATCAATAAATACCCTGCGTTGTTCTACACATAATGAAGCAAATTTGTAAATGATGCAGAGTAGCAAACTTCAATTTTGTGAGACACAGAAAACTATAGGAGTGTAATATGGAGCCATGAATAAGACCCATGCAAAAATGCATACCACAGAATTATCAATATATTTCTTAATAAGTGGTCCTCAAACCAGGCTCTAAGGTTTTCAGCACTCAGCACCAAAAAAGGGGGAAATGTCACTTTAAACATTTCAGAGTGAATGTGTAATGAAAACAGACCAGTTGGTTAGGAGAGCCACAACTATTCCTTATGGTAAAACCAAACAGCAATTTTTTCATTGTTTGTTCCTAAAGGAAAACCTTCTAGTCTGATCAACTATGATAGACTAGCTATTATCCTTAACTTTCTATGATATAATGGGTTCATAATCATAAAAATTGAACAATTTAAAGAACAGGAACTCTTTATAAACTTTTGATAGAAGTATAACATGGAGGAAAGTACCCAGGTAACAAGTTTAAGTTTTTAATTTTTATATAAATGGCTTCTTATACATTCTTCTGTGTCTTGCTGCTTTTGTTTAAAATTGTGAAATTCAACCATTGTTATTTTTAAATGTAGCTATAGATTGTTTAGTCTCATCACTGTATAATTTTCCTTTGTATAAATATACAGTTTATCTTTTCTGTTAGTGAACATTGAGTTATTTCCAATTTGATCTTTTAACATTGCTGCAGTGAAGACAGTTCATATTGTTCCACATCCTCATCGACATGTAGGACTGTTGGTCTTTATCTAATTTTAGTCATTCTTTGCCTGTGCAGAGGTTTCTCATATGGTTTTTTTTTTTTAATGTTTTTCTTTAACGTTTATTTGTTTTTGACAGAGACAGAGCACGAATAGGGGAAGGGCGGGTGGTGGGAGGGGGTGCTTCAGAATCTGAAGCAGGCTCCAGGCTCTGAGCTGTCAGCACAGAGCTCAATGTGGGGCTCGAACCCATGAACCATGAGATCATGACCTGAGCCGGAGTCAGGTGCTTAACCGACTGAGCCACCCCAGGCGCCCCTCTCATTATGGTTTTAATGTGTACTTCCCTAATTACTAATAAATTGAGAAACTAATAAACTAATAAATTAATAAACTAATAAATTGAGAAACTTTCCCCCCAGCACCTAGAACAGTGTTGCCATATACTTGGTACTTCATGAAAAAAAAAATTAATAAATGATTACAACAAAAGGCTTTGCTAATAAGGTAACATACAAACTGTGATGGGAATGCTAAGAAGCTTCCTGATGTACAAAAATCAGTGAGAAGAACATTCCAGGCAGAAGAGAAAAAAAATAGCAGAAAGATCTTAGAAGAAAATGTAATGGACTTTGTGAGAAATCATACTAATGTGGCTGGAGTATAGTAGAGGATGGGGGAAGAATGGTAGGAGATAAGATTAAAGAGGTAGATGAGGTAAAATCCTATATAGTGCTTTATAAGCCAGGAAAAATGTTTGTGTTTTATTCTTGGTTCAGTGGGAAGCCTCTAGATGTTTTGTTGTTGTTGTTGTTGTTGTTGTTGTTGTTGTTGTTGTTGTTGTCTTAATTGTATTTGAGAGAGCGAGAGAGAGAAAGAAAGTGCAAGCAGAGAATGGGGCAGAGGGAGAGAGACAGAATCTCAAGCAGGCTCCATGCTCAGTGCAGAGCCCGACTTGGGGCTCGATCACATGACCATGAGATCATGACTTGAGCTGAAATCAAGAGTTGGACACTTGGGGCACCTGGGTGGCTCACTTGGTTAAGCATCTAGTTCTTGGTTTCAGCTCAGATCATGATCCTGTGATTCGTGGGTTCGAGCCCCACAATGGACTCTGTGCTGATAGCATGAGCCTGCTGGGGATTCTCTCTCTCTCTCTCTCTCCCTCCCCCTCTCTCTCCCTCCCCCCCCCTCTCTCTCTCTCTCCCTCCCTCCCTCCCCCTCTCTCTCTC